>NC_133328.1:641759056-641830751 GCF_042186555.1 Aquarana catesbeiana
CCTTCTCAGAATTCTCTTTTAGTTGACGATTTCCTGAATAGACGCAAATGTAACAGAAAGCATTTCATAGAACATTTCTCTGAGAAGGTTCATATGTTTCAATGCACAGTGTCAAAGATATGCTGCACACATAGTGGGCATTATTATTTATTAGATGCATTGTAATACACTATTATTATTATTATTATATTTTTATACATTTATATAGCCCTGACATATTCTGACGTGCTGTACAGTCACACCAGTCTCTGTACCAGAGGAGCTTACACTCTAATGCCCCCCACCCCACCCCCAGTCACATACTATTATTATTATACATTTATATAGCTCTGACATATACCGCAGTGCTGTAGAGAAAACACTGAGCCAGTCACATCAGTTCCTGTACCAGAAGAACTTACACTCTAATGTCCCCCCCACAGTCACACACTATTATTATTATTGTTATTGTTTTTATTATTATACATTTATACAGCTCTGACAGTTACCATAGGAACAACGCTGATAAGTCTATAAGTGAGTGGGTGGGCTCTATGTATCCCTTGCCTTTCCAGCATGTGTTATGCAGAATGGGCATATGGGGCTTTTCCGACTCGTCGAGATTTTGATTTCAAGACCATTTTTCTAGACAGTTTAGTAGTCCGTTATTTCATGTAGAACGCACGCTGTCAGGTTTCCACTCAGAAAAAAAAGTCTTCCCTGTGGAGGTGGTGGTCCACAACCTTTTGGGTGAGGTTGGGAAGATTCGGGGGTTTTGAGAGGGACAGGTGATGGTGTTGGGAGTCCTGGACAAAGGAGTGAAGGAATGTCGGTCTTCGTAGCTAATGTCTGTCAGTCTCTGGGTGTGCGGCTTTTCTTTCTGTCCTTTCACGTCCAATAGATTTTTATATGATCAGATTTCTTAAATACGGCTGCATGTATGGGTTAAGTGTTTATTCATTCTTAGCCTGAGGTGTGTTTAGGTTGAGGTAAGGGTTGTTTTTTCCATAATTTAATAGTTTACTGGTAATAAAATTGTTTCTTTGTATATAGTTTTTTTTTTTTTTTTTGGCAAAGCGGTATTCTTTTCTATTATATGCTGATATAAACTTATTTGTTTTTATGTATTTATTAGTTTTTTTTTATTTTTGTGTAATAAATTATATATATATTGTAAATTTGTTTTAATAACAAGCTGTATGTTTGCATGATTTTTAATAAACAAAAATTTACACTGTCCCTCCAGTCACACTTGTTACTATTATACATTTGTAGAACTCTGACATATACAGAACTCTGACACATCAGTCTCTGTACCACAGGAGCTTACACTCTAATGTCCTTTCACAGTCATACTATAATTACCTCTTGCTGACCACTATGTGCATCAGCCAGGATGGGTGGGCCTTAACACCCACATGCCACACATATGCCTGAGGTGTGCTTCCAGCACAGTCATCAAGCTGTATGGAGGGAGCGGCTCCTGATCACATGACCACTATGACAGCCAATCACAGGGGTTACATGATTGGGAAGCCCACTATGCTATTCCCACCCCCTCTTAAGAGCCAGTTAAATGGCCTAGGGGGATAGGTGACAAGGGGAGGTATTGTGTTCTTTGCCAGTAAGCTGTAAGACATCTCTGTGGAAGCAGTGGTCTCTCTGCAGAAGTCTGACCTCCCCACCCTACTGAATCAGAACCAGAGCTCTCCAAGCAGTAGGGAGCTTGAACACAGAGAGCAAGGGTCCTTGTCTGCTGGCAGGGGACAGGCTTTTCTACTTTTCTCCTCCTTCTCGTCCTCATCCTCCTCCTTCTCGTCCTCATCCTCCTCCTTCTCTTCCTCATCCTCCTCCTTCTCTTCCTCATCCTCCTCCTTCTCTTCCTCATCCTCCTCCTTCTCGTCCTCATCCTTCTCCTTCTCGTCGTCCTCCTCCTTCTCGTCCTCCTCCTTCTCGTCCTCCTCCTTCTCATCCTCCTCCTCCTTCTCATCCTCCTCCTCCTTCTCATCCTCCTTCTCATCCTCCTTCTCCTCCTTCTCATCCTCCTCCTTCTCATCCTCCTCCTTCTCATCCTCCTCCTTCTCATCCTCCTCCTCGTCGCCCTCCTTCTCGTCGCCCTCCTTCTCGTCGCCCTCCTTCTCGTCGCCCTCCTTCTCGTCGCCCTCCTTCTCGTCGCCCTCCTTCTCGTCGCCCTCCTTTGTCCTCCTACTTCTCGTCGCCCTCCTTCGTCCTCCTCCTTCTCGTCCCTTGTCCTCCTCCTTCTCGTCCCTTGTCCTCCTCCTTCTCGTCCCTTGTCCTCCACATTCTCGTCCTTTGTCCTCCACCTTCTCGTCCTTTGTCCTCCACCTTCTCGTCCTTTGTCCTCCACCTTCTCGTCCTTTGTCCTCCACCTTCGTCCTCCTCCTCCTTCTCGTCCTTCGTCCTCCTTCTCGTCCTTCGTCCTCCTTCTCGTCCTTCGTCCTCCTTCTCGTCCTTCGTCCTCCTCCTTCTCGTCCTCCTCCTTCTCGTCCTCCTCCTTCTCGTCCTCCTACTTCTCGTCCTCCTCCTTTTCGTCCTTCATCCTTCTCATCCTCGTCCTTCATCCTTCTCGTCGTCGTCCTTCTCGTCCTTCATCCTTCTCGTCCTCGTCCTTCGTCCTTCTTGTCCTTCGTCCATCTCGTCCACCGTCCTTCCTCCTTCTCGTCCACCGTCCTTCCTCCTTCTCGTCCACCGTCCTTCCTCCTTCTCGTCCACCGTCCTTCCTCCTTCTCGTCCTTCCTCCTTCTCGTCCTTCCTCCTTCTCGTCCTTCCTCCTTCTCGTCCTTCCTCCTTCTCGTCCTTCCTCCTTCTCGTCCTTCCTCCTTCTCATCCCCGTCCTCCCTTATTATTCTTCTTACTTCATTAGTTATTATTTTTCTTATCAATAATAATGAAGTGATGATAATAAAAAGACTAATAATATAATAAAATATAATAATAGTAAAGAAACACACACACACACACACACACACCTCCTTCTCGTCCTCATCCTCCTCCTTCTCGTCCTCATCCTCCTCCTTCTCTTCCTCATCCTCCTCCTTCTCTTCCTCATCCTCCTCCTTCTCTTCCTCATCCTCCTCCTTCTCGTCCTCATCCTTCTCCTTCTCGTCGTCCTCCTCCTTCTCGTCCTCCTCCTTCTCGTCCTCCTCCTTCTCATCCTCCTCCTCCTTCTCATCCTCCTCCTCCTTCTCATCCTCCTTCTCATCCTCCTTCTCCTCCTTCTCATCCTCCTCCTTCTCATCCTCCTCCTTCTCATCCTCCTCCTTCTCATCCTCCTCCTTCTCATCCTCCTCCTGCTCATCCTCCTTCTCGTCGCCCTCCTTCTCGTCGCCCTCCTTCTCGTCGCCCTCCTTCTCGTCGCCCTCCTTCTCGTCGCCCTCCTTCTCGTCGCCCTCCTTCTCGTCGCCCTCCTTTGTCCTCCTACTTCTCGTCGCCCTCCTTCGTCCTCCTCCTTCTCGTCCCTTGTCCTCCTCCTTCTCGTCCCTTGTCCTCCACATTCTCGTCCTTTGTCCTCCACCTTCTCGTCCTTTGTCCTCCACCTTCTCGTCCTTTGTCCTCCACCTTCTCGTCCTTTGTCCTCCACCTTCGTCCTCCTCCTCCTTCTCGTCCTTCGTCCTCCTTCTCGTCCTTCGTCCTCCTTCTCGTCCTTCGTCCTCCTTCTCGTCCTTCGTCCTCCTCCTTCTCGTCCTCCTCCTTCTCGTCCTCCTCCTTCTCGTCCTCCTACTTCTCGTCCTCCTCCTTTTCGTCCTTCATCCTTCTCATCCTCGTCCTTCATCCTTCTCGTCGTCGTCCTTCTCGTCCTTCATCCTTCTCGTCCTCGTCCTTCGTCCTTCTTGTCCTTCGTCCATCTCGTCCACCGTCCTTCCTCCTTCTCGTCCACCGTCCTTCCTCCTTCTCGTCCACCGTCCTTCCTCCTTCTCGTCCACCGTCCTTCCTCCTTCTCGTCCTTCCTCCTTCTCGTCCTTCCTCCTTCTCGTCCTTCCTCCTTCTCGTCCTTCCTCCTTCTCGTCCTTCCTCCTTCTCGTCCTTCCTCCTTCTCATCCCCGTCCTCCCTTATTATTCTTCTTACTTCATTAGTTATTATTTTTCTTATCAATAATAATGAAGTGATGATAATAAAAAGACTAATAATATAATAAAATATAATAATAGTAAAGAAACACACACACACATATATATAAATGCGTTGGTGGTGAGGTGAAATTCCTCTTTGGCCGGGACGTTGGACTTGGGGGGGGGGGGGGGGGGGCGCAGACATCGGCCAATTTCTTCTTCACCATAAAAGTTCAACCTGCCGGTGACTTTCTTATTGGCGATCTATCTCGGTAATCTGGATTTCTGGGGAATAATCAGAGCAGACACAGACTCCGGAACAATCTGCTTTTTCTCCTCCGCTCTCCGCCTAATTGTAGCGAGCATTCCGCGGATCCAGCTGGGAGTTCACGTCCTGCATGTAAACAGATTGGACAGCAGAGAGGCCGCCCGTCTCCGGTCGGTGATATGACATTGTGCGGTTACTTATCTGCACACTCTGGGCACCAACCTCCAGGAACGGGAGGAATAAAAAAAAAAAATAGACCAAACGCCGCACTTCTAGTATGGAAAACATTTTGGTTACTTGAACGCAGCTTTTAATAGGCCGGATGAAAGATTTATTGAAGGCGATCCGGAGGGAACAGGATGAAATATCGGAGCTGGTTTTCATCACTCTGTACCTGATACATACCGGGGAACGTCGGAGATGTGATAGGAAAGGGGTCAAGTCTACATAGTTAGTCTGGTTGAAAAAAGACACAAGTCTATCTGATGATGCCTAATATGTCCCTTAAAGGGCCACTCCACACAAAACTGATTATAGAAATGGTTGATAGCTACTGGACCGTTTCTTTAATCTCTCTGTGGGCTCTCTGCAAGCCTGCTGTGCCCATTATGAGGGGTTTCCACCATCCCTGTGCTGAGTTCCCGGGTCTGTACACCCGCTGTGCCCATTATGAGGGGTTCCCACCATCCCTGTACTGAGTTCCCGGGTCTGTACACCCGCTGTGCCCATTATGAGGGGTTCCCACCATCCCTGTGCTGAGTTCCCGGGTCTGTACACCCGCTGTGCCCATTATGAGGGGTTCCCACCATCCCTGTACTGAGTTCCCGGGTCTGTACACCCGCTGTGCCCATTATGAGGGGTTCCCACCATCCCTGTACTGAGTTCCCGGGTCTGTACACCCGCTGTGCCCATTATGAGGGGTTCCCACCATCCCTGTGCTGAGTTCCCGGGTCTGTACACCCGCTGTGCCCATTATGAAGGGTTCCCACCATCCCTGTGCTGAGTTCCCAGGTCTGTACACCCGCTGTGCCCATTATGAAGGGTTCCCACCATCCCTGTGCTGAGTTCCCAGGTCTGTACACCCGCTGTGCCCATTATGAGGGGTTCCCACCATCCCTGTGCTGAGTTCCCAGGTCTGTACACCCGCTGTACCCATTATGAGGGGTTCCCACCATCCCTGTGCTGAGTTCCCGGGTCTGTACACCCGCTGTGCCCATTATGAGGGGTTCCCACCATCCCTGTGCTGAGTTCCCAGGTCTGTACACCCGCTGTACCCATTATGAGGGGTTCCCACCATCCCTGTGCTGAGTTCCCGGGTCTGTACACCCGCTGTGCCCATTATGAGGGGTTCCCACCATCCCTGTGCTGAGTTCCCGGGTCTGTACACCCGCTGTGCCCATTATGAGGGGTTAGTTTTGTTTATTGAAAAATCTTACAAACAACAATTTATATACAATAAAACCATAATAAATAAATAAAACATATTTACAAAATAATTGAATATGATAATACAAAACAAGAACATAATAAATGGTACAAACCAAGTTGTGCACAACACAATCCCTACGGGAGAGCCAGACTAAGGAACATCACCGTCACCATGCATGGAGCCTTTTATCAAAAATATATTTGATCTTGAAAATCTAGGGGAGTGAATAAAGAATACAAAGAAAAGCCGCACACCCCGAGATCAACAGGCAGCAGCTACAGAGTCCTGATATTCCTCCACGCCCTTATCCAGGCCTCCTGCTGCCACCTGCCTTTCTCAAGACCCCGAATCTTCCCAACCTCACCCAGAATGTCCTGCACCACCCCTTCGACAGGGAGGATTTTACTCCGTAAGGATACCTGACACCGTGCACTCCACGTGAAATAACGGACTACTAGACTAAAAAAAGTGTTTCCAAATCATAATCCCGACGAGTCTGGAATGCCCCATACACCCACTCTGCATAACTATTATGGGGGAGGAAGGGTATACTCAGAGCCCTCCCCACCCTCTTGTACACCTCTATATTAAAAGGGCATTGAAGTATAAAGTGATCCATGGACTCCACCACTCCTCCACACTCCACTCTCAGGCAGCCCCGATCACTCATGGAAAGAAACTTCAAGTTGCCCTTCACATATAGTTTTCCATGAAAGGCAAGCCAAGCCTGATCTCTAAACTTCATTGGGATTCTCTCCAAATTAATCAATCGCAAACCCACTCCCAAAACCAGGCTTGGGCAATCCCTGAAGGCCAGTAGCTCGCAAAAAGCAGATGAGGAGTTCCCACCATCCCTGTGCTGAGTTCCCGGGTCTGTATGCCAAATCTAAACAAATGTAACAGAACAAATTAATAAATAATATTTTTATCTATTATTATTCATTTGTTACATTCCATTCGTTTAGATGCGACATTCGTTATTTCGAATAATTCGTAACTCGTTACGTTCACTAACAGCCAAATTTGAAAGGAAATTCCAATACTTATAATGTAATAGTTGGTTATTATTAGTTAGTTAGTTTTTAGTTATTCTTTCGAATAATCTGATTTTCTTTCTTATTTTCGAATTGCGATCATAAAGAATGACCCGAAAAACTAAAAAAAACAAAAAAAAAAACAGAATAAAACAAAAATGAATGAATTTTTCGTCCATCTACTTGATATCAGTCTCTAAAGCAGAGCTCAGAGGGAGAAGCAACAGAAGGAGCCAATCATGTATGTTAGAGTGCACAAAGCATGCTGATAGGAGGAGAGACCAGTGTGACAGAAAGATGCGCTCTATCCCTGTGCTTCTTCTCCTTCACCGTCCAGTCACAGGCTGGGGGGGGGGGGGGGGGAGGGGGCGGGTCCATACCTGCCTGGGCTTAGAGAAAGTGGATTGAATGATGCTGGCTGTCTGTCATCTTCAGAAAACGAAAGGACATCTAGTGGCAGAAAAAAGGTACTGCAGGAGAGCAGCTCCAGATTGAAGTTGCAGGAAAAGCTGCTTTTTATTTTTTTTTTATTTTAAGGGGATAATAATTTTTACTGGAGTTCTGCTTTTAAATACATTGGGGGTTCCTTTAGTGGTGAGTGCAAAATCTGGTGCAGCTCTGCAAAGAAACCAATCGGCTTCCAAGGTTTTTTTATTTTTGGTCAAAGCTGAAGTTAGAAGCTGATTGGCTCCCATTCACAGCTGCACCAGATTTTGCACTCTCAGGTTTTAGTAAATCAATTTCACTATGTCCTGTATCGGGGTTTCATTTCAGTCTGTGTCCCAACGGGGGGGGGGGGGGTCCCCTTACTCTCTGTCCCAGGGGGGCCCCCTTACTCCCTGTCTGGGGGGGTCCCCTTACTCTCTGTCCCAGGGGGGCCCCCTTACTCCCTGTCTGGGGGGGTCCCCTTACTCTCTGTCCCAGGGGGGCCCCCTTACTCCCTGTCTGGGGGGGGTCCCCTTACTCTCTGTCCCAGGGGGGCCCCCTTACTCCCTGTCCAGGGGTGGACCCCTTACTCCCTGTCCCAGGGTGGGGTCCCCTTACTCCCTGTCCAGGGGTGGGGTCCCCTTACTCCCTGTCCCGGGGGATCCCCTTATTCCCTGTCTGGGGGGGGGGATCCCCTTATTCCCTGTCCCGGGGGGGGTATCCCCTTACTCCCTGTCCCGGGGGGTATCCCCTTACTCCCTGTCCCGGGGTATCCCCTTACTCCCTGTCCCGGGGGGATCCCCTTACTCCCTGTCCCGGGGGGGTCCCCTTACTCCCTGTCCCGGGGGGGGATCCCCTTACTCCATGTCCCGGGGGGATCCCCTTACTCTCTGTCCCAGGGAGGTTCTCCTTACTCCTGTCCCGGGGGGTCCCCTTGCTCCTTGTCCCAGGGGTGGTCCCCTTACTCCCTGTTCCCGGGGGGGTCCCCTTACTCCCTGTCCCGGGGGGGTCCCCTTACTCCTTGTCCCAGGGGGTCCCCTTACTCCTTGTTCCCGGGGGGGTCCCCTTACTCCCTGTTCCCGGGGGGGTCCCCTTACTCCCTGTCCCAGGGGTGGTCCCCTTACTCCCTGTCCCAGCGTCAATGCAGAATTCTCCATGCAGCACTAGATCTCCCTCCAGGATTGACTTCCGTCCTCGTTTGCTATTGCTAAAGCTTTTAAAGCTTTTATTTGCTTTATAATTTTACAATCCACTTGTGCCCGGCCAGGATAAACAGACAAAAGTGTGTGCGGATCCAGGGGAAACATTGACAGGTTAGTAAATATGAGTGTCCTGGCCGGCAGCACCCCCCCCCCCCCCCACCAGCAAAATATTGATATTCCGGCCCCACGTTTTTATTGCGGCGTATTGTGCAGCTGCTGGACAAATATTTCCCACGGCATATGTCACATTAAATCAGAGCGGCCGATGGCGTGATGAGAGCCGGCGACGCAAGCAACTGTGATATTGTAGGTGTGGAAAAAAACGTCACGTCGCCTAGGCTGTAAAATGTTAAAGGGGAACCCCAGACTCGGGCTCGTCTGTGTGCGTGCCGCGGAGATCGGACGGTGTGCCATGTGGCACTCCCACTATTCTCATGCAGCCACCTGCATAAACTTTTTAGATAAAAAAAAAATAGTAAGCGACTTTAATGCATTTTTCTCTCCATGCGTTCAGAGCTGATAGCGCAGCTAAAACACAACTACGTGACCAGCGGGCGGAATCTGGCCCACCAAGTCATTTCATGTGGCCAGTGGCGGCTGGTGTTTTTTTTTTTTTTTTGAGGGGGGGCGGCAAACAACCACCCATCTCCCCCACCCCCCCACTGTTTGCCAGTCGGTCCGGCACTTACCTCACCGCGGCGGGTGGCAGGCAACGTGGCTCTGAGTCCTCTCCTTCATGGCGGCTTCCAGCTTGTACCCTTCTCCTACTAGGTGTCCAATAGGATCGCCTGTTCTTTCAGCCAATTGGGTGACCGGTGTCAAAACCCACTTCCTGATTGGCCGGGAGGAGGATCAGTGTTACAACAGCGAATATTGATTCGCTGTTGTAACACACCTGGGCGGGATCGGAGCGCACTCTCTACGACCCGAGCCCACCCTATATTGAAGTCTATTATCATTGGTATCAGTGGGAGGAATAGTGCCCCATCATTGGTATCAGTGGGAGGAATAGTGCCCCATCATTGGTGTCAGTGGGAGGAATAGTGCTCCATTATTGGTATCAGTGGGAGGAATTGTGCCCCATTGTATGTACCAGTGGGAGGAATTGTGCCCCAATGATTGGTGTCAATAGAAGGAATAGTGCCCCATTATTGGGAGGAATTGTGCCCCAATGGTTGGTGTCAATGGAAGGAATAGTGCTCCATCATTGGGAGGAATTGTGCCCCAATGATTGGTGTCAATGGAAGGAATAGTGCTCCATCATTGGGAGGAATTGTGCCCCAATGATTGGTGTCAATGGAAGGAATAGTGCCCCATCATTGGGAGGCATTGTGACCCATCGTTGGTATTATTGGGAGGAATTGCGCCTCATCGTTGGTGTCAGTGGGGGGAATAGTGCCCCATCATTGGTGTCAGTGGGAGGAATAGTGCCCCATCATTTGTGTCAGTGGGAGGAATAGTGCCCCATCGTTGGTATCATTGGGAAGAATTATGCCCCATTGTTTTTGTATGTGGCAGTAATTGTGCCCCATTGTTGGCGTCAGTCGATGCAATAGTGTCTCAAGGGCTGGATAAAGTCAAGTATAGGGCCACATATGGCCCCCAGGCCCGCGGTTTGGAGACCACTACTCTAAAGAATGCCCAGGAGAAAGGCGGCTGGAAAAATGTGGAAAAAGCTGCGTTTTTTGCATGAGCGTTAATGCATTCTATTGGCCAGAATGCTCATTTATTCTGGCCATTAGAAGGCATCAACGCCTCTTCAGAACGCGCGAGTGACGGTTTTCTTTTGCCGCCTCTAAACGCTCCTCCTTCTAAACACCTATCTGTGGATGGACATGGCTAACATTGAGGGGCGTTTGGAGGCAGAGAAAAAAAGTCAACCCCTTGAAAAATCGGGTGTGTTTTGAGCTGCAGTGTGCGCGAGGTCTCAGTCCCCTCCCGGAGAGGAAGGACCCGAAGTTGGCCATCTCACATATGCGTTACGTGGGTGGCAAGACATAAATGTGTTACCCAATCGTTGTTTACCTACGATCGTCCTAAGTACCTGTATGTATGTATGTACGTGCATGTGTGCCTGGGGGTGGTAAAGGCCTTTTTTTTTTATTAGAATAATTTTTTTTTTCCTCGCTTTTATTTTATTACCATCACAAGCCCTTATGTAAAAATACATTCAACGGTGACCGGTCCTCTTCCCGGTATCTGCGTCAAGCAATCTGGCTGCAGTTTTTCACCCGGCGGATGATTAGCGATTGTACTGCTCCAGAGTAGAGGAGAGGTCACTTCGTGTTAAGGTGAGCATCATGAATGGAGAAGAGGATTCGCGTAACGTAGGTCGGGGTCCTCGCCATGAGGGAGGACGGCCAGCATAACACACAGTCATTCATCGTCCTGGCACGGAAAGCCCGCAGAGAAAATATTTGCCCTGATAGAATAGGCCAGTAATAATGTATATTTAGTTCAAGAACAACATACAGAAATAATTTTCACTGACTCGGCTGTTTCACACTCGTGGTTTTCCTTCCCTCCTTGTGGCATTCCCGGAGCGAGCGAGCGGCCTATAGGAACTGCGACACACAGACAGCAACGGCGCGTTCCCTGGCAGCACCGAGATTTACCGATGGAGAAAATAAAGGGGCTCCCCCCCCTTCCCAGACTGGATGGTGGGAGGAGGACAATTGTGTACAAAGTAGGGAATGAAAGGGTTAATATGTGGTGACCCCGCACATGTCTATAGGACACCCACATACTTCATGACAACTTCTGACACCAATATAATGATTCTACAATAATTTAGCAATTCTGAATTTAAAAATATGTTCTCTAGAAAAATATAGTTGTTGCTTTTTAGAAAATTGATATCTGTCTACTTACCTTCCTTTGTTCCTTCATTCCTCCCTCCATCCATTCATCTTTCGCATCCCCCTACCCCTTTCATCCACCCATCCCTTTCTCTATCTACTTATCTTTCTCCCTCCACCCCCTTCATCTATCTATCTATCTATCTATCTATCTATCTATCTATCTATCTATCTATCTATCTATCTATCTATCTATCTATCTATCTATCTATCCCTCATGCATGTTAAAGGGTTCTGAGAACACCCTCCAGTTGGCAATTCTGTTAATTCTGTTCTGTTGCACTCTGAACAGGGGGATCCTGGACGAGCCCCCACATGTGGTGCTTTCCCTGAAGGAGCCACAGATGGCTTCTCTGTTCTCATCCTCGACCTCCCAAAAGGTTGACCCCTTAAAGCTAAAGAGATCAGGGCTGTCTTAATAGCATCATGGGCCCCTGGGCAAAGTAATGCTCTGGAACCACTACAATGGAGGCAGCGCAGATAAACAGACATCAAGTAGGTAGGAGGCAGACCAGTGGAGCTTCCCCTTTTTGGGTGGAGCTCCGCATTACCTACATGAACAATCATTCTGTACAGCAAAGAAACAGTGCGAAAATACTACATACATAAAGTAACAAAGCTGTCCTGTGCATATAATATATCTGCTAGATTGATGCCTCCCCAGCACTATGACCCCTCTACACCCCAGATATCCCCCCAGCACTCTGACCCCTCTACACCCCAGATATCCCCCAGCACTCTGACTCCCCCCCCCCCCCCGCTACACACCAGATATCCCCCCAGCACTCTGACCCCTCTACACCCCAGATATCCCCCAGTAGACATGTGCGGTTCGTACGAATCGAGAATTCGTACGAATTTCCAAAAATGTGTACATTCTGAACCATCCAAAATACGAATTTCTATGCTTCCGAATTGTATACGAAAACAAATTTCGGATACAAATTCCGTTACAACGGAAACGTGACTGGTGTTTTGTTGACCAATCAGAGGTTTTCTTCTTCTGCTGCTTCACTGCTTCACCAACCTTCACTGCTGCTGAGTGAAGGTTGGGAAAATTACCCTTTTTAATATGGGAGTGGGAGACTGGTACTGGTAGTCGATGGGAGATTCAGAATCGAAATAAGAATGTTTGTTAATATCGTTTTATTATTGTCATAATAATTACGATTATTCGTTATGATGAAGTTAAAAACCCCAGAAGTCAGCACAGCACAGGGATGGTGGGAGCCCCTCATAATGAGCACAGCACAGGGATGGTGGGAGCCCCTCATAATGAGCACAGCACAGGGATGGGGGGAGCCCCTCATAATGAGCACAGCACAGGGATGGTGGGAGTCCCTCATAATGAGCAAAGCAGCGGTACAGCCCCAGGAGGAAGTCAGCACAGCACAGGGATGGTGGGAGCCCCCCATAATGAGAATAATGAGTCGACGACTATCATATTGAGAAAGGTATTTTTTGCTTATAATATTCATCATAACGAACGTTCGTAATTGTTACAAAAAGTTAACTAACCTTAACGAAAATTCACAAATTACGAAATACGAATTAACGACTAATGCGAAACGGAAGGAAACAAAACAAATTTATTGACGGCGCACATGTCTACCCCCCCCAGCACTCTGACCCCTCTACACTGACCCCTCTACACCCCAGATATCCCCCCAGCACTCTGACCCCTGTATACCCCAGATATCCCCCAGCACTGTTACCATATACCATAAAATACTCCTGGTATTGTGACCCAACTACATCCCTGATACCCCCCACACTGTAGCCTCTCTACATCCCTGATACCTCTAACACTATAGCAACCCAAGATACCCCAAGCATTACTACCCCCTATACAACCCAGATCCCCCCTCAGCATTGTTTTCCCCCATACACCCTTAATATCCCCCAGCACCATTATTCCATCCATGTAGTACCCCCTTTTCCAGCGGAGATACAATGCATGTGAACTTTTAGCTATGTGCCCACCTTAAGCACTGGACTCCCCTATACCAATCAAGCAGGCAGAGGGAGGGGTGGAGGAGGGAGCATCCCTCCAGGCATTCTAAGCTCTTCGGTGCAAACAGTGCTGGACAGCTGGGCTCACCATGACACCATCCACAATGCTACTTCCACAGGTGGGCTCTCAGTGCAGCCCACTCAGCAGCTCCCACTCCAGCTCCTACCCCGCAGCTTCCTGAGTCCCGAGCATTCAAGCTGCATGAGGGGTCAGAGCATCACTGGGGCTCTGGCCCTGCCCCTCCCTGCTGGCTGTGAAATAATAGGTATTGTTCTGCACAGCAGGGCGCACCGCTGCCGGACTGCCTCCCCTTTGTATCCATCACTCTCAGTGCTGTCATGGGGCCCCCAATTTCCAGGCAGCGTGGGCTCAAGGACCAGCTGCTTTGGGGAAAGTGCAGGGGCCCCCCATGCAGCTGGGGCCCCTGGGCAGTGCCCAGGTGTGTCCACTCATTAAGACAGCCCTGAAAGAGATAGCTGAGCAGATGCCACTTGCTTTGCAGCTTCCTTTGTCTTCTTGAAACCACAAGCCATTTAGTTAGGCTCCCAGACGGTAGAGGCACGTTTTTTAACTCTCCAAAATGTACCGCTTGCACCCTGAACACATCTATAGGACACCCACATACTCTATAACAACTGCTGATACCAGTATGAAAATTCTGCTATAATTTAACAATTCTGCATTTAAAAATATGTTCTCTAGAAAAATACAGTTTTTTAGAAAATTGATATCTGCTTACTTTACTTTCCTTCGTTTCTTCCTTCTTCCCTCCATCCATCCTTCTCATCCTCCTACCCTTTCATCCATCCATCCCTCTATTAATCTACTTCTCTTCTGTCCTCCATCCATCCCCATCATCCCACTACCCTTTTATCTATCTATCCCCAATGCATTATAAAGGATTCCCAGAACATCCTCCAGTAGGCCATTCTGTTCTTGGCACCACTCCAAAGCTGCTGCGTCGTCCATGGAGTTTTTTTTTTAGCTCGCTGTCTAGTTCTGTTGCACTCTGAACAGAGGGATCCCGGACGAGCCCCCACATGTAGTGCTTTCCCTAAAGGAGCCACTGGGTAACATGGGTTCTTTGTTCTTATCCTTGACCTCCCAAAAGCCTTGTCCCCCTTAGCGAAAGAGATAGCTGGGCAGATGCCACTTGCTTTGCAGCTTCCTTTGTCTCCTTGAAACCACAGACCATTTAGTTAGGCCCCTTTTACATGGGCACTGTCAGGCGGCAAAACCAGATGGAGGCATGGTTTTAACTCGCCAAAGTCTACTGGTTGCACCCTGAACACATCTATAGGACATCCACATACTCCATAACAACTGCTGATACCAATATGAGGATTCTGCAAAAATGTAACAATTCTGCATTTAAAAGTATGTTCTTATAGTTGTCTTTAGAAAATAGATTATCTATCTATCTTGCTGTGATGTGCATTTTTCCCCCGCCGTCTCTAAGGCCCCATACACGCTATTAGATTTTCTGCAGATTTTTGTCTTCAGATTTACCAAAACCATATAATATGAGGTCAAACCTTAAGAGTTTCAATTTGTATGCAATCAGGCAGGCCCTTGCACTACATGGTTTTGGTAAATCTGAAGACAAAATTCTGCAGAAAATCTAATGGTGTGTATGGGGCCTTAGACACATAACCACTGATCACTTAGTTCTTGGTCTTCTTCCAGTCACCGCTGTCTGCTCTGCCCCTCCAGCACTCACTTGAGCACTGGACAGGGGAGGGGCAGGTGCAGCTGGTTCTGGCTCTCATATACTCTGCTAGGCTCTGGGAGCCAGAGCCCGCTGTCAGACAGCCGGGTGGATCCCGACAATATGGTCGGGATCCTTCCAGAGACTGGAGCAGCTCTGTGATGTCAGCAGACAGCTGTCGGCTGATTCCGGGTCACAGGAGAGCGCAAGTAAGTGCTTTGCCCATACTATCTTTAATGCATGACAAAGGATTCCCAGAACACATTGGGTTAGCTAAAGAGATAGCAGAGCAGAGGGCACTTAGAAATAGTTTTTTTTTTTTTTTTACGTGGGGGGAGAACAGGAAAAGTCAAGAAAAATAAATACATTTTCCTAGAGTTCCACTTTAACATCATCCAAATCGTGGGATCAAATCCAGTCATCATGACCATCAGTCACTGGTGATCGCTCAGGTTTGTTTACAAACAAACCTGCCGGTTGCAGCTGTCGCTTTATTACAACCAGTCATTAGTGATCACATTGGTTTGTTTCCAAACAAGCCTGCTGGCTGCAGCTGTCCCTTTAGAATAGCCAGTCATTGATGATCACATTGGTTTGTTTCCAAAGAAGCCTGCTGGTTGCAGCTGTCACTTTATGATAAACAGTCATTGGTGATGTCATAGTCAGGGGTCCGGCTCTGAGACTAGTCAGTAGCTATAGCAGTAAAGAGGCTCCCATCAACCAGCAGGATAAGTATAGAAGTGGATCAACCTGGGGGATGACGCGGGCTCACCTGAGGTGCGGGTGTCTAAGCACTAACCGATGTTCACCAGAGCTCTTGATGGTGGAGATGGGTTTTGCTGTGTGTTAGTACCAGGTCTCGGTCCTCAGGATCCCCCCACCAGGAGGTGAGCAAGCCGGGGTCCAGTAGCAGATATAGTAGGTAGGCATCAAGTAGCAGCATAGTCAAGAAACAAGCCAAAGGGTCGATAATGATTGGCAACAAGGATACCGCCGACAGCAAAAGTGACAAGAGCGAGAGATTGGCTTGAGAGAGCACAATAATCTGGCAAACGGGAAGCACAAAGGCATGGCTAAAATAGGAAGGAGAAATTAGATAGTTATCGAAGTGTTAACTAACACATACTGACACTGCTAGGTTTTTTCTGGGCTTTAATGACCTCCGTTCCTAAAAGGGGTTAAAAACCGCTATGTAGGAAGGTCATCAGTTTTTGAACACTCCATGTATTTTTAGCTACTTTTATGTTTTATTGCAGAATGTACTGTCCCACCCCTGGTGCTCGCCGACCCGTTCTCACTACTCCCATCTTTTCTTTTTTTTTTTTTTTTTGTATTTATGGGCCTATTTTATGGAACTTTAATAGAACAACATAAATATTTCTCATGGTGAGCCAAAGAGCCGATAAGAGTAAATCGGAGTAATAAAGTAGAAGCAGTGAGAACAAAGAGAATAAACAGAGAAGAAGCCAACGCTCGTATAACTGAGCTATGGGACTCATGTGGGTCCAGGCCCGGGAACAGCCAAAAGACGAGATGGCAGGAGGCTCGGCTCATTTAAAGCTAACAGGGGAGGTGTTTGTGAGATGGGAAAGTCATAACGTGCAAATAGAAAATTCTGCTACATGCTGGCAGAGGGGACCGAACCAAAAACCAATCCAAGGGCACCCCAATAAAGGTTCCTTCCAAGAACTTTATAAATAAAAAAATACGGTATGTAGCAAGGTCCCAGGCCTCCTTCGGTCTAATGAGAACCTCCAGGGCCAGGGACAGCTGATGTCCTTCTGAATATGGTGGGTCGTGAGGCATAGTGGGTGTAAGGTAGTTAAAGTTATTGGGCGCCAGACACTTCTTAAATGCAAAAGAGATTTTATTTCTCTTAACAGACCTTTTGAGCGAGAGGGTTAGGGCCAAGACACCCTTAGGTAGTTGCCAGATTAATTGGCAGACTCCGACTTCAACAGGAGGACAGCCATGCAGGAAAAAGCATCCAGCAAGACACCACATCTGCACGTGCAGGAATGCTGTCTCCTATGGTAACAGTCTTTAACAGTTCCTAACACAAAGCGTAACAGTTCCTTCACTTTCACTACAATCACTTCTTGTGGTTCTTCAGCCCACTTAGCTCCCGGTCTCTCTCACTAGACGAATCACTGCCACTGAATCCCTTGAGCTCCTCCAATCTTCACGGTGGTATCTTCCTCAAGCGTCACCCCCGCCTGTCTGCTGGGTCCCTAGCTTGGCACTCAAGATACTGCTCAAGCTTCACCCCACTGGCCTGCTCAGTCCCTGGCTTGACACACAAGGCTGCTCTGCAAGCGTCACCTCCTCTGGTTGGGTCCCTGGCTTGACACCCGCTAAAGTTTTCTGATTCTTCACCGTCCCCAGTTGGTGAGAATTCTGCTCCGATACTTCAGTTACTCACTGTGGTCCCCCGTAATAAGGTGATTGGTCCCTTAGTGGCGACCCCTCTACCTCTGACCACGTGAGATTCTCCGGCCAGCAGAACCGTCACTTCTGGTTGGACTGCAAGCTGCAATCCCAGCCCTGCTCTGCTCTCTTGCTTCTGGATAGGCCCTCAGACAGCCTAGCAGCCAGATGTGCCCAGATAGGCCCAAAATCCGGTCTAGCAGCCCGGGCAACACAACACACGTCCACCCGGACAGCCGTCCAGGTGGCACAGAACAGCGATCACCTGACTCCATCCTGTCCATTGGCTGAGACACCCCATATACCCATATTCTGACCTTGCATTGCCCTTCTCATATCTAATACCGCCAAGTACCTGGCCACCTAGAGGCAGAAGAGAGAAGTGCAGCAATGCCAGACTTGGGGAGAAATCAATTGATCTCTAACAATTAGTCAAGGTAGCTACTCCTGGCAGGTAAATTTAGGAGCAACCCTGCCTAAACTCCAGGGTGCTACAGGTATGTAGTACGTCTCTGCAATGCATGCACACTTCCTGTGTTTTATCTGGGTAAAGATCCGGCAAGTATAGAAAAGTACTCGCTGATCTGCCAGAGACGCACTCGGTGAACTCACAACACAATATTTTCGTGGACTGAGTGGTGGCGCTGTCTTCTTGTTTGCTAAACTACTTAACTGCCCTCTCTGTCCTTATCTCCACAACACCAGGAATAATTCTGTAGACATATTCTGTATGATAAGGACTGAGAGGGCTGATTACACCTCTTGAGATAGCACAGGAAGTGTGGAGAGGGTAGCAGGGTCAACTGTTTTTTTTGACAAATGAAATGGGAGTGGCAGAGGTGAGCTGTGGAGGGGGTGGGCACAGATGTGAGCTTTGGATGGGGGGCTCAGAGATGTGAGGTGGGAATGGGGGCTCAGAGATGTGAGGTGGGAATGGGGGCTCAGAGATGTGAGGTGGGAATGGGGGCTCAGAGATGTGAGGTGGGAATGGGGGCTCAGAGATGTGAGGTGGGAATGGGGGTGGGAATGGGGGTTTGCAAAGGTGAGATGTTTTGGGGGTGGGTGGTGCTGAGGTGCAGCTGTGGACAGGGTTGGGGGGGTGTAAAGGTAAGCTGTGAAGCCAGGACTGAGGTGAACCATGGAGGGGGACACAGAGGTGAGGTGTGATGGGGGCGCAGAGTTGAGCTGGAGACCAGGGGTGCAGAGAGGAGCTGTGGAGGGGGAGCCACAGAGATGAGCTGGGGATAAGGAGGACAGAGGTGAGCCATGGATGGGGGGGTGCAGAGGTGAGTCGTGGATGGGGGATGCAAAGGTGAGTTGTGGAGGGGGGCTGCACAGGTGAGTTTGAGAGGGGGGCTGCAGAGGAAAGTTGGAGACAAGGAGTGCAGAGGTGAGCTTTGGTGTGAATTGTGGATGGAGGCCACAGAAATGAGCTGTGGAGAGGGGCTGCAGAGGTGAACTGTGAAGGGGGCTGCAAAGGGGAGCTGTCGAGGGGGGTGACCGAGGTGAGCTGGGGATGGAGGGGTCACGGAGGTGAGTTGTGTATGGGGGGTGCGGAAGTGAGCTGCGGAGTGGTGGGGGGGGGTGCAGAGATAATCAGTGGAGGGGGGCTGCATAGGTAAGCTGTTGAGGGGGGGCAGAGATGCTGTTTAGGGGGGCCACAGAGGTGAGCTGTAGATAGGGGTGCAGAAGTGAGCTGCTGAGGGGGGTGTAGATGTGAACTGTGGATGGGAGGTGCAGAGGAGAGCTATGAATGGGAGGTGCAGAGGAGAGCTATGAATGGGAGGTGCAGAGGAGAGCTGTGGATGAGAGGTGCAGAGGAGAGCTGTGGATGAGAGGTGCAGAGGAGAGCTGTGGATGAGTGGTGCAGAGGAGAGCTATGAATGGGAGGTGCAGAGGAGAGCTATGAATGGGAGGTGCAGAGGAGAGCTGTGGATGGGAGGTGCAGAGGAGAGCTGTGGATGGGGGCTGCAGAGGAGAGCTGTGGATGGGAGGTGCAGAGGAGAGCTGTGGATGAGAGGTGCAGAGGAGAGCTGTGGATGAGAGGTGCAGAGGAGAGCTGTGGATGAGTGGTGCAGAGGAGAGCTGTGGATGGGGGCTGCAGAGGAGAGCTGTGGATGGGAGGGGCAGAGGAGAGCTGTGGATGGGAGGTGCAGAAGTGAGCTGCTAAGGGGGCTATAGATGTGAACTGTGGATGGGAGGTGCAGAGGAGAGCTGTGGATGGGGCTGCAGAGGAGAGCTGTGGATGGGGCTGCAGAGGAGAGCTGTGGATGGGAGGTTCAGAAGAGAGCTGTGGATGGGAGGTGCAGAGGAGAGCTGTGGATGGGAGGTGCAGAAGAGAGCTGTGGATGGGAGGTTCAGAAGAGAGCTGTGGATGGGAGGTGCAGAGGAGAGCTGTGGATGGGAGGGGCAGAAGAGAGCTGTGGATGGGAGGTTCAGAAGAGAGCTGTGGATGGGAGGTGCAGAAGAGAGCTGTGGATGGGAGGTTCAGAAGAGAGCTGTGGATGGGAGGTGCAGAGGAGAGCTGTGGATGGGAGGGGCAGAAGTCAGCTGCTAAGGGGGCTATAGATGTGAACTGTGGATGGGAGTTGCAGAGGAGAGCTGTGGATTGAGGATGAAGAGATGAGCTGTTGATAAGGGGGCTGCAGAGGAGAGCTGTTGATGGGGGGGCTGTGGAGGAGAGCTGTTGATGGGGGGGCCGCAGAGGAGAGCTGTTGATGAGGGGGCCGCAGAGGAGAGGTGGTGATGGGGGGGGGGCATACAGGAGAGGTGTTGATGGGGGGGCTGTGGAGGAGAGCTGTTGATGGGGGGGCCTGCAGAGAAGAGGTGTTGTTGGGGGGGGGGGCGCAGAGATGAGCTGTCTTGTTCACGTTTTACCATTTCTTTTTATTATTAAAAAAGAAAACCATAAAATTACTTGCATTTCACCACAAAATAATACTTTGGTTCTGTATGTTCTGGAAGGTGGGGAGGCGATGTAGACAAAGGTGTCGTGGCGGGTGGGGGAGGGGTTGAATGCCTGCTAAAAAAAAAAAACCCAAAAGGCCAATACTGGAAAGACCAAAAGGGAAGAAATGGGATATGTGTTACATATGTGTAAAATAAATCAGCCAGATAAAAAAAAAAAAAAAATAAAAAGTATCTTTTTTAAATTTTGTATTAAGCATATTTCACCTAAGCGGGTCAATGAGTGAAATAACGGAGAACGTCTGAAAATTTTCTATCGTTGCTACGAAGTCACTCCGCTCATTCCTATACGGCGATTCGCCTTTAAGACATTCCGTCTCTGCTAGGAGAGCGAAAACGCATCAAACGGACACTCCCTATCAATTAGCGCTTTTAAAATAATATTTAAAAAAAAAAGAAAAATTTCCAGCACAGAAAAGCGGCAGCACACGTGGGTGACATTTTTGCAGCGGATCCCCCCCCTCCCCGTGCTGCCCCAGCTCCTGCAGAGCACAGCCAGCGTGTTAAGATAGGAAACCCAAATTAGCAGGAAAAATACAAGCGTGACACAGTGCGTGTTTGTTTTTGTCAGTGCGCACACACTAAACATGTCAGATAAATATGCAGCCTGTCTGCATCTCCCGAGATTACATGCAGGAAGGTGCCGGCCGAGGCGCTCCTGACAAATTCCGCCATTTACCTCGGTGTCCTCAGATGATCTGATGTAACCACACAGGACAGCTGAAGGCATTCTTGTTTGCACAACGTTTATGCCGGGGGGGGGCACCCTGACATTCTGATTGGACGACGGGCTTTCCTTAACGCAAAGCTGCCAAAGGCCTGAAGAGTCAAGCCCCCCCCCCCCCTCCCCACCACCCCACCCAAAATCCCTGGTTTTTGCTGGACCGGAGCGAGGTTCAGAGGGAACCTGCCAAGTATGTTCATGGATAATTCTCTTGTCCGAGGTGGCACGGAAGAGTAAACAGAGGAGAGTGGGATTTGGACTTATCACGTCGTAAATAACCGCCAGAACGTTAATTAGGAGGTCGCTTCTTCCAGCGAGCGGCAGATAATGGCCCCACAGTGCGTATGTGTGCCGCGTTCTGACCGGCCCGGCCGCAAACCGGGCCGGGGGAACGCGGGGTGACGTCACCGAGAACACACTCGCCTCTTGTTTATGTTTTTTTATTTGTTTGTTTGAATGATACATATAATTTGTTTCATTGGTCTGGATACGTTGCTCAGGTGCCCCCCCCCGCATCGCATTATGGGAGGTAGGGCTGAAGAACGCTAAAATGGAATTTTAAGGGGGATCCTCAAGCAAAAAAAAAAAAACTAGAAAAATGTCGAGGTCCCCCTTAAAATCCATACCAGACCCTTGGTCTGAGCATGCGGGCTGACTGGGGTGGGGGGGGGGGGTTAAGGGGATCCTCAAGCAAAAAAAAAAAAAATATGTTGAGGTCCCCCTAAAAATCCAGACCCTTGGTCCGAGCATACAGGCTGACTGGGGGGGTTCCTCAAAAAAAACAAAAAGATGCTGGGGTCCCCCTAAAAATCCATACCCTTTTTCCGAGCATGCGGGCTGACTGGGGGGTTAGGGGGATCCTCAAGCAAAAAAAAATAGTAAAATGTCGAGGTCCCCCTTAAAATCCATACCAGACCCTTGTTCTGAGCATGCAGGCTGACTGGGGGGGGGGGGGGGGGTTCCTCGAAAAAAAAAATGCTGGGGTCCCCCTGAAAATACATACCATTTTTCCGAGCATGCGGGCTGACTGGGGGGTTAGGGGATCCTCAAGCACAAAACAAAACAAAAAAAATGTTGGGGTCCCCCTAAAAATCCATACCATACCCTTGTTCTGAGCATGCGGGCTGACTGGGGGGGGTTAGGGGGGATCCTCAAGCAAAAAAAACAAAACAAAAAAAGATGTTGGCGGTCCCCCTAAAAATCCAGACCCTTGTTCCGAGCATACGGGCTGACTGGGGAGTTGGGGGGGAAGAATGTGCACTGGACATGTGCAATTAGTTTTGTTTCCGAATTTGTTTTTGAACTTATTTCAACAAACTCGTTAATTTGGAAAAATCTGAATTAACAAAGATCTATTCAATGAATTTTTCCGAAATATTCGTGAATTTGAATATTTTGAAAATTCCTAAATTCTAATATTCGAACGTTTGTAAATTCGGAAATCCGGAAATTCGAAAATCCGAAAATTCAAAAATCTGAAATAGTAACTAACTAATAATAACTTAGCTATTACTAACTATTAAATTATAGGTATTGGAATTTCCTTTCAAATTTGGCTGTTAGTGAACGTAACAAATTTATCCGAAGTTACGAATTATCCGAAATAACGAATGCCGCATCTAAACGAATGGAATGTAACTAATTAATAATAATAAATCACTTTTTATTATTATTAATATTTTTATTATTAATTTGTTTTGTTTCATTTGTTTAGATGCAGCATTCGTTATTTCGGATAATTCGTCATTTTGGATAAATTCGTATTCATTACATTGACAAACAGCCAAATTTGAAAGGAAATTCCAATACTTATAATTTAATAGTTTATTAGTTAACTATTCGTTTATTCGTTGGCTATTAATTCAAATTTTCGGATTTTCCTTCTTTTGAATTATCGGATTTTCTTTTCTTGTTTTCGGGTTTTTGAATTTCTGGATTTTCGGATTTCCAGATTTATGAATTTCAATCATAACCAATGACCCGAAAAAATGAACCCCCCCCCCCCAAAAAAAAACAAATGGAACGAAAACGAACACATTTTTTGGCAGCGCACTTGTCTAATGTGCACCCCCACCTTCTTCCTGAACCATACCAGGCCACATGCCCTCAACATGAGGGGGTACCTTGTCAGGGGGGATCCCACTAGTCATCAGCTGTCAGTGGGAATTCCCGCTGACAGCTAAATGTAAAGAAATTAATTGGTGGCATTCAAAAATCTGGGGAAAAAATGGCGTGGGCTCCCCCCCCTCCAATCTATACCAGGCCTTTTGGGTCTGGTATGGATTTTGAGGGAAACCCCCACACCAAAATAACAACGGCGTGGGGTTCCCCCCAAAATACATACAGACCCTAATCTGAGCATGCAGCTTGGTAGTCTAGGAAAGGGGGCCCCTCCCTTTTGAACCATACCAGGCCAAATGTCCTCAACATGGGGGGAGGGTACTTTAGGACATGTTTAAGGGCCTCTTCCCCACAACCTTGGCTGGTGCTTGTGGGGGTCTGCAGGCAAGCAGCTTATCAGAACCTGAAAGTCCCCTTTAGCAAGGGTGCCCCCCCCACCCCCCAATGTGAATGAGTAGGGGTACAATCCCTACTCATTCACCCAAAAATGTGCTCAAAAGTAAATAAAGAGACAGACGCAGTCCTTTTTTTCATTGAAAAAAAAAATGTCCACCTGGTATAGATCCATAGTCAAATCAAGATGCCAACCCGAAAAAAAAAGCTCCCCTCCCGATGAAGGCTCCCACCAAATGACAGTTCCTGCTGCTAAATGAGCTAAGGGGTGGGGCCACCCGGTGATGTCACCTGGTGACCCCGCCCTCTTGTGATTTGTGACCAACCAGGGCAAGCTGGGGTTGATGATGTCACAAGGAGCGAGGCCACCCACCTGGTGTAATTTCCTGAAGCAGAGCAGGGTGTAAGCCTCGTTGCAACCCACCCACAGCCATCGAGTGGGTGTTGGCATATAATCAAGGGACAGCCCCTGAGCTTCGCCAACATATTGTTCCACCAAATCCAAGATTCCTATTGAAACAAATTATTAAGGACTGTAGGCATCATCCCGAAGTTCAGCTTTAACTGATATCATGTGCAGGTCTGAAGAGGAGGAGAGCGTAGAAGATACGTCCTAGGAACTACATAGGCATATCTCCTATGTCCAAGGTCTGTGACAAGTTGAAATCATACTAAAATCCAGAAGAATGCTGTAATCAGCGTGATGAAGACTTCCCGAAGAAGATGTGTTCATAGAGCGCCTCTCTTTCTTTTTGAATAAAGGAAAATGCGGAGGAAGGAATTGCGTTACATTTAGCGTAATTGTGCGTTTACAGAATTTAAAGTGGACCTGTCATCAGATGTTCTGTTTTTAAATGCCTCCTTAGACCCCAGTCTGTCTGGACAATATGGTCAATAAGCGTAAGAAGGCAGTGACTTTGCTGAGCCCTGTCTCTGCCAATAACTAACACCAAAACGCGGTGCAAAAAGGCTTGTATGGTGCATGTTTTCCGCAATGCAGGCGAACACGTTGACCTTGCAAGATGCATGTGGGTGCCAATGAATTGCTAATGGCGCCCCAAAGGCATCTGCGGCCACCAAACTCCATGTAGCTTGGTGCAGTGCCTTCTGAAAAACAAGTGCTTGCACTACATTCAAATGAATAGGCCAAGTGATGGCGAAACCTTGGCACCCCAGATGTTTTGGAACTACATTTCCCATGATGCTCAACTACACTGCAAAGTGCATGAGCATCATGGGAAATGTAGTTCCAAAACATCTGGGGTGCCAGGGTTCGCCATCACTGGAATAGGCTATCAAAACCGGACTGCACGGGAAAAGGCCCTGACTGGGGGAACATGGAAAAAGTGGGGAGGGTCTAGCTAGGACTAAACCGGAGGGGAGGACTGAGGGAAAAAAAACAAAGTCACAGTAGTAAACAAGTTGTAGTGGCTCGAAACAGCCACTAGATGTCACCATACTTCAAAACTATAATGCAGTTCATTGCAACCCCCCCCAAAAAAAAATACATGAACGTGGGGGCAGAACATTTAAATGTGTTTTTTTTTTTCTTGTTAAAGTAGATCCAAATCGGCATCTTTTATTAAAGTAATACCTGGTGATCTGGCCATGAAGTGTTCAGGCACTCTTGTCTCGAGGTTGACAACTGTCTGGAACTGGGCAGGCACTAGGATTTACACAATTGTGTCATCTCTGAGCCAGCGTCTCAGTCCAGGAAGTAGATGGTGAGCCTGGATGATTCCTGAACAAAGATGGTGCTGTCCTTCTGGAGGAGAAAAGCAGATGAAGGCATTATCAGGAGGGAGTACTGTCATTTCTGTGAGAGGCCAACTTAACATTGCACACATAACATTATATCTATACTATTTGATGACAGGTCCACTTTCAGATACAAGTAGGGGAGCCCTTGTAGAGTCCATTAGTTGGGGAGACAATTGAGGTTGCACAATGTCCCTTTTGAAATTTATGATCAGACCTTAGGAACGCGATGGTTCTCCAGTGTCATCTTTTACTTCTCGGAAGGTTTCTAAATAAAGAACCAATCTTCCCACAAATGCAGCTCAGCGGTTTGTGGCGATGCTCCAGTTCCTGGTAGTTCACCTGAGGCTGCATCCCGTCGAAGGTCGGCTGTCACGGTTTCCCTTGAAGACATGGCTGCCTACTGCACTCCCTGCGGGCCGCGTTGTTTTCCTCTCCCTTGACAGAAGGCTCCGGTCTTGCGGTCACTTTCTGTCTAAGAGACGCTCGTCTCTCTCTGGTAGAATGGATGGATTGTGGCAGATCGGGAGAGCACCAAGGTCACACCAAGCTGAAGGTACTTTGTAGGGTTTATCAGCTGAGCTGGTCACTTCAAGAAAGATTTCAGAACAAGCATAAAAAAAGTGGCGCAGGCAATGTCTTTCATTGTCCAAGGACGAAAATGTATAAATGCGAAACTCCAGGAACAAAGAAACTTTTGTGTGTGTGTGTGTGTGTGTGTATATATATACACAACATTTTTTTTTTCCACAATAGCCACAAAGAATATAATTCTGTGTTGTGTGCACAACATATCTTATGGTCCGGAGACAGGCCAAGGCCACTCTGGAATGTCAGCAGAGATGAGCCATGGTCAGCAGGCCAAGGTTACACCAGGAGATCAGCAGAGGCAGAGTCCTGGTCTTGAGGCAGGCTGAGGCCACACCAGGACGTCAGAGGCAGAGTCATCAGAAGGCAGGCCAGGGTCATACCATGAGGTTGACAGAGGCAGAGTCATGGTCAGGAGGCAATTTAGGGTTACACCATGAGATTAGCACGGCAGAGTGATGGTTAGGAGGGAGGCCAAGGCCCCACCGGGAGGTCAACAGAGGCAGAGATGTGGTCTGGGGGCAGGATGAGGTCACACCAAGATGTCAGCAGAGGCAGAGCTGTGGTTTGAGGACAGACCAAGGTTACACCAGGAGGTCAGCAAAGGCAGAGATGTGGTCTAGGGGCAGGCTGAGGTCACCCCAGGAGGTCAGCAGAGACATGATCAGGAGGCAGGCTAAGGTCACACTAGGAGGTCAACAGAGGTAGAGTTGTGGTCAGGAGGCAGGCCAAGGCCACACTAGGAAGTCGGCAGAGGTAGAGTCATGGCCAGAAGGTAGGCCAAGGTCACGACAGGACAGAGACCAGCCATGGTCAGAAGGCTGCCTGTGGTCACACCAGGATATCAGCAAGGGCAGAGTCATGGTTAGGAGGCAGACCAAGGCCATACCAAGAAGTCAACATAGGCAGAGTTGTGGTCTGGGCACAGGCCAAGGTCACAGGCCAAGGTCACAACGGGAGGTCAGCAGAGGCAGAGACATACAACGGGAGGTCAGCAGAGACATGGTCGGGAGGCAAGCTAAGATCACACCAGGAAGTCAACAGAGGCAGAGTTGTGGTCTAGAGGCAGGTCAAGCCCACACCAGGAGGTCAGCAGAAGCAGAGTCGTGGTCTAGAGGCAGTTCAAGGTCACAGCAGGCAGTCCAGCAGAGGCAGAGTTGTGGTCAGGAGGCAGGCCGAGGCCCCACCAGGAAGTCAGCAGAGGCAGAGTCGTGGTCAGGAGGCAGGCCAAAGTGCATACCAGGAGGTCAGAAGCCATGGTTAGAAACTAGCTGAGCCAGCAATGGGCAGGCAAATGAAGACAAGGTCTGGAACTAGATGGGTCACAACGGGAAATCAGAGCTGAGACGAGTCAAGGAACAAATAGAGTCAGTAATGAGTAAGCATGTCACAGACACAGGTCAGGTTTGGGTGCTAGGGTAACAGCTGAAGACCATGCATCAACTTCCTCACTCTCCTCCACTCCTCTTATAGGCTGTCTGGTGCCAAGATTCAAAATGGACATGCGCGCACCTATGTCAGTGTGTTCACTAAACATGCTTGCATCCCTAGAATTCTACCAGTGACCCTTGTCCTGCGTGTTGGTTCGCACTTCATCTTCTGATGCATCCTGACAACATGGATCTCTCATCTTGGAACAACCAATTGCCTCCAGGGGTAAAGCAGAAAAAGTGAAACGCAGAGGAGGACCGGCCCCTGACGCGTTGTGTTTTGTTACACAATGAAAGTCTTTAATTGAAGAAACAATCTGTTTTTCAATAGACATTTCAGCTAATTGATTGTTTCCAGATGTTTCTACACGAACAATGTATCCAGAGGGCAGAACCATCTGCAAGGACGGGGAATTCATCCCATCCTCGCTCTGGATAAACCGCGCATTTAATGATCTCCAGTCCCCCCCCCCCCCCCCCCAAACTGCAGTTTATTCTCCGCTCCGTCCTAAACAAACCTCTCCTATCAAAGCCAACCATCGCAGACAAATAAACACACCGCAGAGCCGCACTTGACCAACATCAACACGGAAACAAAGTTTAACAATTATAAATAAACACATGATGGGAGTCCCCCTCCCCCCTCCCTGCACTGCAGAATTAGAGCTGCCCCTCCGAGTCTGTGGCTGCACCCGGGAAAAATCCCCGGCTTTATTATATATTTAATTATTAGTAGTAGTAGTAGTAGTAGTAGTAGTAGTACTTCTTTAGTTCAATATTTGTATCAAAATAATAATATATATACTGTATATTTATATAAAATATATTATTATTATTTTCTTATGAGTATTATTATTATTATTATGATTATTATTTCTAAAGTTATTTATGATTATTATTAGTAGTATTTCTTTAGTTATTATTATTATTATTATTATTATTATTATTATTATTAATAAAAATAATAACATTGTTATCTTTGTTTTTATTATTACATTATGATTATAATTAGTAGTTGTAGTAGTAGAGGATGTCTCCTTAAAGAGAACCTGTCATGCCAAAATTAGATTTTTTTGTCCCTTATGTGGTGAAAAAATAAAGTCTTTTGTAAAAAAAAAAAAAAAAAAAGGAAAAGTTTAAAAAAAGTTACACCCTAGCACTTAAACTCCCCTTCCCAAAAAAGAGATGTAAATGTAAACGCACATTAGGAGCGCCTATAAAAATGTTAATTGCGCTACACATGTTACATATCACTGCGCACGCCGGAGTAAGAGCAATAATTCCACGATCGTTATTGACTGTTATCTGTAAACTGATTTCCTGTGGGGGAGGGTTGGAAAGTGTTGCCTTATCGGCATTTGAGGGTACCAAAATCTGTCACAGTTTGCACAGGCGCACACAATTTTAAGCCTTGACATGTTCGGTATCTGTTTACTCCACGCAGCCTCCCCTTTCATATTCTTCCAACAGTTCATTTGTGCGCCCTAAAATGAACCCCAAACGCGGTGCAGTTCTGTCACGTGACAGAAATCACGAGATGTGTGTCCCCCCAAACAGTGTTTCGGAACTCGTGTTTGGGGGCGACACGTGTCGCATGATTTGGTTTGCGCGATTGCAGTGCGATTTTTGTCGCGCAACAATTTCAGCCAAATCGCACTGCGTTTAGGGTGCCGTTAAGAAAAAATGGCATTGCAAACCCATCCTGCAGTTTATGTTGCGATTCTGAAATTGCCTACGTGTGGATGGAGCGTTTGGCTGCATTTACACCTGAGCATTGCGTGTTTTAGCATTTTTTTTTTGAACGTTTATGTACAGCATTTTTAAAGCATTTTTGAGTTTTGGTGTTTTTTATTTAACCAATAGAGAAACATATCATCTGTTTCATCATAATTGCTATGTTTTTGAGCTTTTTCATCCACTTGTATTATTTATTTATTTTTATTATTATTATTATTATTATTATTATATTTTTTTCTACTTTTTTTGTAAGGTGTTAATTAATTTGATTTATTATTTTCTATTTTGTCAGATTAGGGGTTAGGGCTACGGGGTTACCATTAGGGTTTAGGATTAGGGGTTAATATTAGTGTTGGGGTTTAATATTACGGGTTAGGATTAGGGTCAGGGGTTAATATTAGGGTTGAGGGTTAGTTTTTTTATCTTCCTTACATTATTATTATTATTATTATTATTATTTTTATTTATTTTTGTAAGGGGTTAATTCATTTATTATTTATTTTGTTAGGTTAAGGGTTAGGGCTAGGAGGTTAATATTAAGGTTTAGGATTAGGGGTTAATATTAGTGTTGGGGTTTAATATTGGGGGTTAGGGTTAGGGGTTAATATTAGGGTTGAAGGTTAGTGTTTTTTATTTTATTTACATTATTATTATTATTATTATTTATTTTTTAAATTTAATATTTTTATTTTTTTATTTTGATAGGTTAGGGGTTAAGGTTAGAGGTTAATATTAGGGTTAGGGTTTAGGATTAGGATTTAATAGTGTTAGGGGATAAATAGTTGGGGTTTAGGATTTGGGTTTAGAGTTACTGGTTAGGGTTTTTCTATTTATTTACCTATTTGTATTATTTATTTTTTTCATTTAAATTATTATTTATTTTTTATTTTATTCTTAATGTATTTATTTTGTTAGGTTAAGGGTTAAGGTTTATTATGGTCAGGGGTTAATATTAAGATTAGGGGTTAGGATTGGGGTTTAGGATTAGGGTTAGTGCTTAATAGGTTTAAAGTAGAACTATAGGCAAATCTTCTTCTTTTTTTTTTTTTTTTTTTAGATAGAGTAAGGGAGAGTTATAACCCCCGGTAAGGTTTATTTTGCCCTCTTTCCCATTGGGGGAGATTTCCCTTCACTTCCTGTCCCATACCCAAAACAGGAAGTGGTAGGAATTCCCTGCAAATTAAGGGTATCTCTTGTTGACCCCCCAGGTCACCAAAACTAGTGTCCCCATTGGAATAACTCCCCACTATTACTTACTATTACTAGAACTCAAAATTTGAGGTTTTTCTTCACTTGCACTTTAAATGATAATGTTAAACAGGACAAATAGAGAGGGAGAATCTCCCTAATAGGGGCGCAGACAGCAATTAAAACATCTCTGTCCACTCTATCCACAAAAAAAAAAAAGTTTTTCCTTTTAGTTATACTTTACGGTTTCGTTTTTTAAATTTATTTTATTTACTTGTTTTTATTTCTTTTTTAATTAATGTGTTATTATTTATTTATTTTTACTTAAAATGTTTAATTCATTTATTCTTTTAATAAAATTATTTTTTATTTAGTTTATTTTCAAATACATCATAAAGGGGGATTTTGGGACTTTATATGAAGCAGTCAGAATGCAGAGGTATAGATGAGAAAATTTTATTAATGACATGGTATAAATCACCTACCAATGCCTCATATAAAGTCCCAAAACCCTCTTTTTTTTCTACAGTTTATTTATTTTCATTTAATTATTGCATTTGAGCAGAAAAACACTGAAAAACACGCAACAAAAAAAAAAAGCACTAAAACGCTCAAAAACGGCCAAATCAAGCATTTCCATGCATTTCAATGGAACAAGAAAGGCTTAAAAAGTGCACCAATCTGCCCCGATTTGGGCTACAAAAAAAAGCTCCAGAACTTTTTTGAGCTTCAGGTGACTTGTGGTCTAGATGGGGGCGCAGACAGCAATAAAAACAGACAGGTGTTCTAATCTCTGTCCACTCTATCCCCCAAAAAAAAAAAAAAAAAAAAAAAGTTCTGCCTTTTAGTTACACTTTACGGTTTAGTTTTGTTTTTTTTTTTTTTTGTTTTTTTTATTTACTTGTTTTTATTTCTTTTTTAATTAATTCTTTATTATTTATTTTTACTTACAACTTTTAATTTATTCTTTAAATTATTAATTTTTATTTTGTTTATTTTCATTTAATTATTGCATTTGAGCAGAAAAACACTGAAAAACACGCAACAAAATGCACTAAAACGCTAAAAAAAACCGGACAAATCAAGCGTTTCCATGCATTTCAATGGAACAAGAAAGGCTTAAAAAGTGCATCAATCTGCCCCGATTTGGGCTACAAAAAAAAAAGCTGCAGAACTTTATTGGGCTTCAGGTGACTAGTAGTGGAGTGAACCGTCTCCACAGAGAATAATTGATTTTTTTTTTACTCCTTCCACCTACAAAGCGTCAGGCCCATCTTTAACGCAGGGCATAAGGGACAGCTCCCCTGGGCCCAATCACTGTTGTGGAGCCCAAAAGCAGCTGCCCCATGAGCCTGCACTGCCTGCAAATAGTTGATAAGTGAATTTGGATGGGCCCAAGAAAATATTTGCCCAGGGTCCAAACAATGTTAAAGACAGCCCTGCAAAGCGCTGAGGTGTGAGGGGGGGCCCTATAGGTGATTGGTTGGCTGAAATAGAAAATCGTCTCGTAGTGCCGAGAAAATTCAAAAGAACAGGATGGCGATTGTTTTTCTGTTTCAGCCCGTAATGGAGTAGAAAAAGCTTTTTGGATGACGTTCATTAGGTCTCTGTTGGCATTAATGAATATACTGACATTTTTGTATAAAAGTTCATTCAAAAATCCCCCATTGTGTGGCCTTTGGGTTGAAATGCATCAGCCTTTTTTTTTTCATTCGTAGTTTGAACAGAAGACTGGGAGGATTTCATTGTGTAGCGGAGGGTTTTGGTGTGTAGCGGAGGAGGATTTCGGTGTGTGTAGCGGAGGAGGGTTTTGGTGTGTAGTGGAGGAGGGTTTCGGTGTGTAGTGGAGGAGAGTTTCGGTGTGTAGCGGAGGAGGGTTTCGGTGTGTAGCGGAGGGTTTCGGTGTGTAGCGTAGGATTTCGGTGGAGGGTTTCGGTGTGTAGCGGTGGATTTCGGTGTGTAGTGGAGGGTGTCGGTGTGTAGCGGTGGATTTTGGTGTGTAGCGGAGGGTTTCGGTGTGTGGTGGAGGGTTTCAGTGTGTGGCGGAGGGTTTCGGTGTGTAGCGGAGGGTTTCGGTGTGTAGCGGAGGATTTCGGTGTGTAGCGGAGGGTTTTGGTGTGTAGCGGAGGGTTTCGGTGTGTGAGGGAGGATTTCGGTGTGTAGCGGAGGATTTCGGCTGTGTAGCGGAGGATTTCGGCTGTGTAGCGGAGGATTTCGGCTGTGTAGCGGAGGATTTCGGTGTGTAGCGGAGGATTTCGGCTGTGTAGCGGAGGATTTCGGTGTGTGGGGGAGGATTTTGGTGTGTAGCGGAGGATTTCGGCTGTGTAGCGGAGGATTTCGGCTGTGTAGCGGAGGATTTCGGCTGTGTAGCGGAGGATTTCGGCTGTGTAGCGGAGGATTTCGGTGTGTGGGGGAGGATTTCGGTGTGTAGCGGAGGATTTGGCTGTGTAGCGGAGGGTTTCGGTGTGTAGTGGAGGATTCTGGTGTGTAGTGGAGGATTCTGGTGTGTAGCGGAGGATTCTGGTGTGTAGCGGAGGATTCTGGTGTGTAGCGGAGGATTTGGCTGTGTAGCGGAGGATTCTGGTGTGTAGCGGAGGGTTTCGGTGTGTAGCGGAGGATTCTGGTGTGTAGCGGAGGGTTTCGGTGTGTAGCGGAGGATTCTGGTGTGTAGCGGAGGGTTTCGGTGTGTAGCGGAGGGTTTGGCTGTGTAGCGGAGGGTTTGGCTGTGTAGCGGAGGGTTTGGCTGTGTAGCGGAGGGTTTCGGTGTGTAGCGGAGGATTCTGGTGTGTAGCGGAGGGTTTCGGTGTGTAGCGGAGGGTTTCGGTGTGTAGCGGAGGATTTTGGTGTGTAGCGGAGGGTTTCAGTGTGTAGCGGAGGATTTTGGTGTGTAGCGGAGGGTTTCGGTGTGTAGCGGAGGGTTTTGGTGTGTAGCGGAGGATTCTGGTGTGTAGCGGAGGATTTGGCTGTGTAGCGAAGGATTTTGGTGTGTAGCGGAGGGTTTCGGTGTGTAGCGGAGGATTCTGGTGTGTAGCGGAGGATTCTGGTGTGTAGCGGAGGATTTGGCTGTGTAGCGAAGGATTTTGGTGTGTAGCGGAGGGTTTCGGTGTGTAGCGGAGGGTTTCGGTGTGTAGCGGAGGATTCTGGTGTGTAGCGGAGGATTCTGGTGTGTAGCGGAGGGTTTCGGTGTGTGGGGGAGGATTTTGGTGTGTAGCGGAGGGTTTCGGTGTGTGGGGGAGGATTTTGGTGTGTAGCGGAGGATTCTGGTGTGTAGCGGAGGATTCTGGTGTGTAGCGGAGGGTTTCGGTGTGTAGCGGAGGATTCTGGTGTGTAGCGGAGGGTTTCGGTGTGTAGCGGAGGATTTGGCTGTGTAGCGGAGGGTTTGGCTGTGTAGCGGAGGGTTTCGGTGTGTAGCGGAGGATTCTGGTGTGTAGCGGAGGGTTTCGGTGTGTAGCGGAGGATTTTGGTGTGTAGCGGAGGGTTTCGGTGTGTAGCGGAGGATTTTGGTGTGTAGCGGAGGGTTTCGGTGTGTAGCGGAGGGTTTCGGTGTGTAGCGGAGGATTTTGGTGTGTAGCGGAGGGTTTTGGTGTGTAGCGGAGGGTTTCGGTGTGTAGCGGAGGGTTTCGGTGTGTAGCGGAGGGTTTCGGTGTGTAGCGGAGGGTTTCGGTGTGTAGCGGAGGGTTTCGGTGTGTAGCGGAGGGTTTCGGTGTGTAGCGGAGGGTTTCGGTGTGTAGCTGTGGATTTCGGTGTGTAGTGGAGGTGGATTTTGGTGTGTAGCGGTGAGTTTCGATGTGTAGCGGAGGATTTCGGTGTGTAGTTGAGGAGGATTTTGGTGTGTAGCGGTGGGTTTCGGTGTGTAGCGGTGGTTTATTATCTTTATATTGGAGAGCAGAGGGCAGTCTGCGGGCGTCCCCGGAGTCTACATTGAATGAAATGTATGATTACATCAGGGCGGCCCGGCTCAGAGGAGGTTAATGATGATATTCTCATAATGAGTCGGCTGTCAGCGCCATTTACTTTCCCGGAGTAATGGTAATAAAGTGGAATTAAAACAAATTGATTGTTCCGTGTCTCTGGCAGTGCTTCCTCCAATCCTCATCGCCTTCCATTAGACAAGCCGAGAGTCGGCTCACAACAATGTGATCTAGCCAATGGCTTCAAGATTATCATTACAATGGATGGTTCACCTTAATCAGTAGTACATCACCAAATCACAGTACCGTATATACTCGAGTATAAGTCAACCCGAATATAAGCCGAGGCACCTAATTTTACCACAAAAAACTGGGAAAACGTATTGACTCGAGTATAAGCCTAGGGTGAGAAATGCACAGCTACTGTAAGTGGCAAAGAGGGTCAACAATGAACATTTGCAGCATAACTGTGCCCATTTGCAGCCATAGGTCCCCAAACGTCAAACTCGGTAGTTAAGGGTTCCTAGATGCCCCCTAGCTGCAGCCAAAATTTGGGGTCTCTGGACCCAAAGGGTCCCGAAATGACATTACTGCAGATGGACACAGTTGACCGACTTTGGGGCCCCGTACCTCGGGGCCACTTGGTGCTAGGAACCACAAATTTGGTGTGCAAACCCAGTGGAACTAGTACTACAACATATCCATTTGGGTTCAGGAAAATTTTAAGCACTTTTCTGCAGCAGAGAGTGACATTTTCCGAACCGACTTTGAGGTCCCGTATCTCGGGGCCACTTGGTGCTGGGAACCAGGGGTGTAACTACCACCATAGCGACCCATGCGGGCGCTAGGGGGCCCGCAGCCGAGTGGGGCCCAGTGAGGATAAGAGCACCACCGGCACAGTCTCCCAGCCAGGGGTAGAGAGAGGAAAGGAAGAGGCGAGCTGTCCGTATCAGCAGAGAGCTGAATTGCCCGATGTAATAGCTTTCATTAGAACTTCCAGTGTTGCCGGGGGTCACGTCACATAGCTCCACCTTTTGGCCCGGTGCCTTTGATAGACAGAACGCCGATCCAATGCGGGACATGTGACGTCATCAAAGGCGTCGGGCCAAGAGGTGGGGCTATGTGACGATGAGCCCCGGAAAGACAGGAAATTCAAATGAAAGCTATTACAGCGGGCAATCCCGGTCTCTGCTGATCCGGGTGGCTTGCCTCTTCCTCTGCATAGGTGGGGCTGTATGGGGCAAAGGCAGACCAGGCTGTATTGGGCACAGGTCATGCTGTATGGGGCACAGGTCACGCTGTATTGGGCACAGGTCACGCTGTATTGGGCACAGGTCACGCTGTATTGGGCACAGGTCACTCTGTATTGGGCACAGGTCACGCTGTATGGGGCACAGGTCACTCTGTATTGGGCACAGGTCACGTTGCATTGGGCACAGGTCACGCTGTATGTGGCACAGGTCACGCTGCATTGACACTAGGGCAGCTGTGGGGGGGGCTGTTTGCAGGGGGGCCCCATACAACATTTTGCTATGGGGCCCTGCTATTTCTAGTTACGCCCCTGCTAGGAACCCCAGCTTTGGATATGTTGTATTGCTAGTTCCACCGGGTTTGCACATCAAATTTGGGGTTCCTAGCACCAAGTTGGCCCCGAGATACGGGACCCCAAAGTCTGTCCGGAAAATATCATTCTCTGCTGTAGAAAAGTACTTGACTCGAGTATAAGCCGAGGGGGGGCATTTTCAGCACAAAAAAATGTGCTGAAAAACTCGGCTTACACTCGAGTATATACGGTATTATTTCCAGTATATGAAATGGAAGTATATAATAGTGTGTGTATGTATGATATATATATATATATATATATATATATATATATATATATATATATACTATAATGTATCAAAAGTGACCGCTGTATGGTCTTGGCCACCGTGCAGCAGCTCAGTTTCAGGGTCTTGGCAATCTACTTATTGCCTAGACCAGTGACGGTGAACCTTGCCACCCCAGATGTTTTGGAACTACATTTCCCATGATGTTCATGCACTCTGCAGTGTAGTTGAGCATCATGGGAAATGTAGTTCCAAAACATCTGGGGTGCCAAGGTTCTCCATCACTGGCCTAGGCTGTTTTTATGTAGAGCAACAATTCTTTTTTTTTCAGATCTTCGGAGAGTTCTTTGCCATAAGGTGCCATGTTGAACTTCCAGTGACCAGTATGAGAGAGTGAGAGCGATAACACCAGGATCCAACAGAAAGTTGGTGCTTGTGCAGCAGGATCCAGCAGATACCTGGTGCTCCTGCAACAGGGTCCAGAAGATAGTTGGTGTTCCTACAACAGGGTCAAGCAGATAGTTTATGCTCCTGCGACAGGATCCAGCAGATAGTTGATGTTCCTTCAACGGGGTTCAGCAGATAGTTGTTGCTCCTGCAACAGGGTTCAGCAGATGGTTGTTCCTTTTGCAACAGGGTCCAGCAAAACTTCAGTGCTCCTGCAACAACGTCCAGCAGATGGTTCTCCTGCAACAGAATCCAGCAGATAGTTGCTTCTCCTGTAACAGGGTCCAGCAGATAGTTGCTGTTCCTGCGTCAGGGTCCAGAAGATAGCTGGCGCTCCTGCAACAGGATCCAGAAATTAGTTGGCGCTCCTGCAACAAGATCCAGAAGTTAGTTGGCGCTCCTGCAACAGGATCCAGAAGGTGGTTGGTGCTCCTGCAACAGGATCCAGAAGTTAGTTGGCACTCCTGCAACAGGATCCAGAAGTTAGTTGGCGCTCCTGCAACAGGATCCAGAAGGTGGTTGGTGCTCCTTCAACAGGATCCAGCACCGCAAGCGAATGCGCTGCAGTTGCGACTTGCAGTTCTCAGTGGTACACCAGTCTGGTAATCACCGCACTTCTAGTCCATTGACACTTCCTTCAGTTTTCCAAGCAAAAATCTGCACCTCGGTACGGGCAGGGAGCTGCAGGAAGAGTGTGCAGGAGCCTGGAATTTCACCCGCCCACTGATCTCGATTGCAATGCATCTACAAACTGATTTGCAAATAAATAATGAACTCACTTTTTTGCTGCAAATATATGTGCATTTATTTATTTAAAAAAGATTGACTTCGCCTTTAAGCCAGATAGAGCTTGTCTGGTAGACTTGTACTGAGATGAGGATCAATAACAAAATCATTGTGCAGTGATACCGAATGGAAACCAACTCTGCATGTGTATCTCTTAAGTCATATTCAACCCCCCCCCCCCCCCCAATTTAAAGACATACTATAGACCACAGGTGTCAAACACAAGGCCCGCGGGCCGAATCCGGCCCTCGCACTTCTCCTGCAGCTGCAGGAGAGCTCCAGTCCTCCTCTGGTCCTCCTCCAGACCCCTACTTTCTGCTTTCAAGCAATGCATCCAGCTTCTTCCCATGTTAGGGAGAGTGGGGGACTCAACTTCTGATGGTGGGGTGGCTCTTGACCTCTAATGTAAGGGGAAGGATGCGCTGGACATCTAATCTTACAGATACAACCGGCCCTTTTGAGGACAATTAATAATGCTGATGCGGCCCACAATGAAATTGAGTTTGACACCCCTGCTATAGACTGTATAAAAAGTGCTATCTATGCAGTTTCATGAATTGCCTGTCTATTGATTACCAATAATTATATAGCAGTAGCGAGACAACAAATCAATTTCTATAATTCAGATTGCTGATTCCTATATAATGGTATTTAAAGGGGGCAGTTGGGTTTTATTGCTATTGGTATTGTTTCTTTGATGCTTATATACAGGAGATCAGTTTAATGAGCTGATCAATTGGTGCTATTGTTTTTAAACTATATATATATATATATATATATATATATATATATATATATATATATATATGAGTACATGAGTAATGAGTACATCCCTCACATTTTTTATTATATGTAAATCAACACACAGCCATTAATGTCTGAACCGCTGGCAACAAAAGTGAGTACACCCCTAAGTCAAAAAGTCCAAATTGGGCCCAAAGTGTCAATATTTTGTGTGGCCACCATTATTTTCCAGCACTCCCTTGACCGTCTTGGCCATGAAGGTCACCAGAGCTTCACAGGTTGTCACTGGAGTCCTCTTCCACTCCTCCATGACGACATCACGGAGCTGGTGGATGTTAGAGACCTTGCGCTCCTCCACCTTCCGTTTGAGGATGCCCCACAGATGCTCAATAGGGTTTAGGTCTGGAGACATGCTTGGCCAGTCCATCACCTTTACCCTCAGCTTATTTAGCAAGGCAGTGGTTGTCTTGGAGGTGTGTTTGGGGTGGTTATCATGTTGGAATACTGCCCTGCGGCCCAGTCTCTGAAGGGAGGGGATCATGCTCTGCTTCAGTATATCACAGTACATGTTGGCATTCATGGTTCCCTCAATGATCTGTAGCTCCCCAGTGCCGGCAGCACTCATGCAGCCCCAGACCATGACACTCCCACCACCATGCCTGACTGTAGACAAGACACACTTGTCTTTGTACTCCTCACCTGGTTGCCGCCACACACGCTTGTCACCATCTGAACCAAATAAGTTTATCTTGGTCTCATCAGACCACAGGACATGGTTCCAGTAATCCATGTCCTTAGTCTGCTTGTCTTCAGCAAACTTTTTCCAGGCTTTTTTCTGCATCATCTTTAGAAGAGGCTTCCTTCTGGGACGACAGCCATGCAGACCAATTTGATGCAGTGTGCGGTGTATGGTCTGAGCACTGACAGGCTGACCCCCCACCCCTTCAACCTCTGCAGCAATGCTGGCAGTACTCATACGTCTATTTCCCAAAGACAACCTCTGGATATGACACTGAGCACGTGACCTCAACTTCTTTGGTGGACCATGGTGAGGCCTGATCTGAGTGGAACCTGTCCTGTTATACCACTGTATGGTCTTGGCCACCGTGCTGCAGCTCAGTTTCAGGGTCTTGGCAATCTTCTTATAGCCTAGACCATCTTTATGTAGACCAACAATTCTTTTTTTCAGATTCTCAGAGAGTTCTTTGCCATGAGGTGCCATGTTGAACTTCCAGTGACCAGTATGAGAGTGAGAGCGATAACACCAAATTTAACACACCTGCTCCCCATTCCCACCTGAGACCTTGTAACACTAACGAGTCACATGACACCGGGGAGGGAAAATGGCTAATTGGGCCCAATTTGGACATTTTCACTTAGGGGTGTACTGACTTTTGTTGCCAGCGGTTTAGACATTAATGGCTGTGTGTTGAGTTATTTTGAGGGGACAGCAAAGATAGAATAAAATATTTACAAATATGGTAGCGGTGTACTCACTTTTGTGAGATACTGTATATACAATATTCCAGTGTGGCTGTACAGCGAGTCCAACTAGCACAGTTCAGATCTCGGGCACCCTACCCAAAGTGACTCCCGTCACAGTTACTATTAAGGTTACTGTTAGTTTTAGCATTAGGGTTAGGGTTTACTTTGCTCACCACAACAGCACAAATATGATAACCAGCTCACTTTGTAAGTCTGCAGTTTAGGAGCTTGGACTGTACTTCCTGCAGGCGTGTTCCAGGTCAGTGAATGTACTGAAGCCAGAAACAGCCAGGCATCTGGCATTAACCCCTTTGTGACCAGGTGACTGATGCCTAGAAGCCCAGACCAAATTTAGCAGCACAGTTATATATCTGTTGCGTTGACTAACTTGGCTTCCAAACTGTTCCTCAATTGGAGGGGCTGTTCCTCCCCTCTGCCCCTCATTCCTCTTCAGCTATCCATCATTTTGGTATAACCTTTAAGGAACCCTGAAACTAACTAAACCTGAAAATGTTTCACGTTTCACACTCACGGCTGCGCTCAGCCTACTCTCTCATTCTCCAGCCAAGCTTCAGCTTTGGGTAGGATTTTATCAGGAAACCCGCCCTGAGAAATGCCATGCAGCTATTGGGGGTGCATGTAGACAGGAAGTAGCCCACATGTTGTGCTGAGCCTCCACGTTTGAAAGCACTGAAATCCAATGAGTGAAAAGGGTGGGCCAGACGCAGTCAGGCTGGGGAGGAAAGGGCTAGATGATGCTGGACATCCTCCAGCCAGGAAATGAGGCGGGGCTCTATCTGACTTGCTGCAGCTTCTAACGCACACTCTGAGAAGCTCACAGTGTGCAGTGAAATCAGAAAAAGCATTTGCAGTCTAGAGGTGAAGCCGGTACAACTGTGCAAGACTGAAGGGAAGGCCCGAGGAAGGATTTAAAGCAGAGGTCCAGCTAAAAAATTTTTTTTTTTAAAAGTCAGCAGCTACAAACACTGTAGCTGCTGACTTTTAATAAGCACACTTACCTGTCCTGGGTGCCCACGATGTCGGCCGCCCGAGGCCGATCCGTCCATCGGATCGAGTCCCGGCGCCGCTATTCAAACGGCTTCACTGCCCGTTTCCTACTGGGCATGCGCGAGGCGTGCGGCGCTTTGTGAATGGCCAGCTGTGTTGTGGGACACGCACAGTTCCCAGAACACAGCGCGCCCCATTCCCCAGAAGAGGAGGAGAGGAATGAAGATCACCCCGGAGTAGGAAGTGGCAGATTAGGACAATCTGCCTAGCAACAGCCATTTCTGGTAAGTAAAAAATTTTTTTTTTCCAATCTTTTTTTTTCAGATTTTTAGGAGCATTTTTATGTAATTTTTTTTTTAGGATGGACCTCCGCTTTAAGGGGAGGCAGCGGCTGCCTCTGTATCTCTCACTGCAGCAATCCGTTCAGCTCGTGTTCTCTCCCCCCTCTCTCTCTTCTCTCTCCCCCTCTCCCTCTCCCTCTCTTATCTCTCCCGCTCTCTCTTCTCTCTCTCCCCTCTCTCTCCCCCCCTCTCACTCTTCTCTCTCTCCCTCTCACCTCACTCTTATCTCCCCCCCCTCTTTATCTCTCCCCCTCTCTCCCCCCTCTCTCTTCTCTCTCTTCTCTCTCTTCCCTCTCTCTTCTCTCTCTCTCCTCTCTCTTATTTTCTCCCCCCTCTCTTCTCTCTCTTCCCTCTCTCCCTCTCTTATGTCTCCCCCTCTCTCTTCTCTCTCTCCCCTCTCCCCCCCCCTCTTCTCTCTCTTCCCTCTCTCTTCTCTCCCCCCTCTCTCTCTCTCCCTCTCTCTCTCTCTTCCTTCTTTCTCCCCTCTCACTCTCTCTCTACTCTCTCTCCCCCTCTCTCTCCACCTCTCTCCACCCCTCACTCACTCCTCTCTTCTCTCTCCCCTCTCTCTCTCCCACTCTCTTCTCCCTCTCCCTCTCTCTCTCTTCCTTCTTTCTCCCCCTCTCTCTCTCTTCACTCTCCCCTCCCACTCTCTTCTCTCTCCCCCTCCCTCTCTCTTCTCTCTCCCTTTCTCTCTCTTCTCTCTCCCCCCTCTCTCTCTTCTCTCTCCCCCCTCTCTCTGCTCTCTCCCCCTCTCTCTCAGCCCTCACAACTCTCTCTTCTCTCCCCCCCTCTCTCCCCTCTCTCCCCCCCCCCACTCTCTCTCTCTCTCTCTCTCTCTCCCTCCCCCCCACACTCTCATCTCTCTCTTCCTTCTTTCTCCTCTCTCTCCTCTTCTCTCTCTCCCCTCTCTCTCCCCCCTCTCTCTCTTCTCTCTCACCCTCTCCTCACTCTTAACTCTCCCCCTCTCTTATCTCTCCCCCTCTCTAACACTCCCCCTCTCTTATCACTCCCCCTCACTATCACTCCCCCACTCAAATCTCTCCCCCCTCTCTTCTCTCTCTCATCCCTCTCTCTTCTCTCTCCCCCTCTCTCTCTCCCTCTCTCTTATGTCTCCCCCTCTCTCTTCTCTCTCTCCCCTCCCCCCCTCTTCTCTCTCTTCCCTCTGTCTTCTCTACTCCCTCTTTCTCACTCCCTCTCTCTCTCCTTCCTTCTTTCTCCCCTCTCTCTCTCTCTTCTCTCCCCCTCTCTCTCTTCTCTCTCTCCCCCTCTCTCTCTTCTCTCTCTCCTCTCTTCTCTCTCACCCCCCTCTCTCTCTCCCCCTCTCTTCTCCCTCTCCCTCTCTCTCTCTTCCTTCTTTCTCCCCCCTCTCTCTCTTCTTTCTCCCCCCTCTCACTCTTCTCTCTCCCCTCCCTCTCTCTTCTCTCTCCCTTTCTCTCTCTTCTCTCTCTCCCCCTCTCTCTCTTCTCTCTCTCCCCCTCTCTCTCTTCTCTCTTCCCCTCTCTCTGCTCTCTCCCCCTCTCTCTGCCCTCTCTTCTCTCCCCCCTCTCTCTTCTCTCTCCCCCCTCTCTCTTCTCTCTCCCCCCTCTCTCTTCTCTCTCCCCCCCCTCTCTCTCCCCTCTCCCCCCTCTCTCTCTCCCTCTCTCCCCCCCTCTCTCTTCTCTCCTCCCCTCTCTCTCTCTCTCCCTCTCGCTTCTCTCTCTCCCTCTCTCTCTCTTCCTTCTTTCTCCCCTCTCTCTCTCTTCTCTCTCCCCCTCTCTCTTCTCTCTCCCCCTCTCTCTCTTCTCTCTCTGCTCTCTCCCCCTCTCTCTCCCCCTCTCTCTCTGCCCTCTCTTCTCTCCCCCCTCTCTCTCTCCCTCTCTCCCCCTCTCTCTCTCCCTCTCTCCCCCTCTCTCTCTCCCTCTCTCCCCCCTCTCTCTCCCCCTCTCTCCCCCCCTCTCTCTCCCCCTCTCTCCCCCCCCTCTCTCTCCCCCTCTCTCTCTCCCTCTCTCCCCCTCCCTCCCTCTCTCCCCCTCCCTCCCTCCCTCTCTCCCTCCCTCTCTCTCCCTCTCTCCCCCCTCCCTCCCCCCCTCCCTCTCTCCCTCTCTCTCCCTCTCTCCCCCCTCCTCCCCCCTCCCTCTCTCCCTCGCTCCCCCCTCTCTCTCTCTCCCCTCTCTCTCTCTCTCTCCCCTCTCTCTCTCTCCCTCTCTCCCCCTCTCTCTCCCTCACTCTCCCCCCTCTCTCTTCTCTCTCCCCCTCCCCCTCTCCCCCTCTCTCTCCTCTTTCTCTCCTCTCTTTCTCTCTCGCTCACTCTCCACCCTCACTCTTCTTTCTCCTCGCTCTCCCCCCCTACTCTCTCCCCCCATTCCCGCCCCCCTCTCTCTTTCTCGCTCTCCCCGTCCCCCTCCCCTATTCTCTCTCTCTCTCTCTCTTTCCTCTCTCCTTTCCCCTATTCTCTCTCCCTTTTCCCTATTCCCCCCCCTCTCTCTCTCTCCCTCTCCCATATCCCCCCCCTCTCTCCCTTTCCCTATTATCGCTCTCTCCCTCCCTCTTCCCTATCCCCTCTCTCTGACTCTCTCGCTCTCTCCCTCCCTCTTCCCTATCCCCTCTCTCTGACTCTCTCGCTCTCTCCCTCCCTCTTCCCTATCCCCTCTCTCTGACTCTCTCGCTCTCTTTCTCTCGCTCCCTCTTCCCTATCCCCTCTCTCTGACTCTCTCGCTCTCTTTCTCTCGCTCCCTCTTCCCTATCCCCTCTCTCTCTCGCACTTTCTCTCTCTCGCTCCCTCTCTTGCTCTCATGCTCTCTCGCGCTCTCTCTCTCTCTTGCGCTCTCCCTCTCTTGCACCCTCTCTCTCTTGCGCGCTCTCCCTCTCTTGCACCCTCTCCCTCTCTTGCGCCCTCTCCCTCTCTTGCGCCCTCTCCCTCTCTTGTGCCCTCTCTTGCGCCCTCTCTCTCTCGCGCACGCTCTCTCTCTCGCTCTCCCCCAACCTCCCTCTCCCCTATCCCCCTTCTCTCTCTCTTCCTCTCTCTCTCCCCCCATCCCTCTCTCTCTTACCTACTCTTTCTCCCCCTTATCCTCTCTCTCTCCCTCTCTCCCTTTCCCCTATTCCTTCTCTCTCTCTCTCTCTCTTTCTCTCTCTCTCTCCTTGTGCAAATGTCATAAAAAAAGGAATAATGACTAAATTGAACCTCCCCCCGTCCACAATTCAGCTCCAGTGGAAAACACAACACGTCTCGGTCAGCCGCCACATCTGAGGCATTTCAATGGACTGAGCTGGCCGATTTGCGCTGTGTACAGAAGGCGGCGGGTGAATCGCGGCATTAATCAGCATTGTGAGATGTGGGCACGGACAGATACCTGTGGTTGACCCCCCGGGGACGGGCAGTGCCAAGTTCTAGCAGAACCCGGGATGCCACACAGCGATCATTAAACCAGTGCCGGGCCCATGCCAGGACGGCCGAGGTCGGTCCCGCCGGGCGTAGCACAGAGCCCGGCTTCATTCCCCCGCCGCAGAAAGAATGCATTTGCAGCCACGCGGAGGGCTCATCGCCTTTCATGCGTTTTCTGAAGAATCTGAACTTCTAATGTCTCGAAATAGCCGAGGCTGCAATTTCATAACGGGTCTAATTAGACATTTGGGGGGGGCTGGATATATATTTTTCTGAAAACTTCTCCCCATCCAGGCGCAGCTCCTTTCTGAGCACGTATGTTAGAGGATAACCGAACCCATAATTACCGACCGGCAAATCTTATTTAGCTCTGTGGGTAGAGAGGGGCAGAGAACTTTTGATGTTGGAGTTTTGAATTCAGACCAGATGTCTGGCGGGAGAGACCACCGACGGGGCGCAACGCAGAGCAAATACAGAGGCTGCCTAAAGGAGAACTCCACTTGTCCTTATACTGTGGAGGGGCCTTCTTTGTCCCTGAGGGTAGACAAAACTGCCTTTTATAGGTAGCTATAGAAAGTACATATATTACTAGAGGATCACACTTTTACTGCTTGAGATTTGATCTCAACATATGGAAAGGTTTCTTTACAGTAAGAGCTCTAAACACATGGAATAGGCTTACACAGGATGTGTTACTAAATGCACAAAATATAACTGGCTATTGCTGATCATGTAACTCATAAGTGCGGTGGCAGGGAGGGTGGGGCTTAATGCCCACATGGCGCACATATGCGTCCATGTTGGTCGAGAGGTGTTGAGCGTTTGCTGACTGACGCACTGGCAGGATGCTCTCTTAATCATGTAACCACTGTGACAGCCAATCGCAGTGTGAGGAACTGGATCACCTGCTGGTGGCACTGTGGTTCCCAGAACAGAAGGTTGTAGTTCTGGTACCAACGGGTGTCTCCCCGATTCCTCCAAAGCCTGAAGCAAATACAGAGGCTGCCTAAAGGAGAACTCCACTTGTCCTTATACTGCGGAAGGGCCTCTTTTTCCCTTCCATAAGGGTAGACACAACCACCTTTTTATAAGTAGCTATAGAAGGTACATCCCAAGCCTGAAGCAAGAGGGAAATGTAGAGAAGGAAACGCTGAAGCAAGAGGGAAATGTAGAGGAGGAACTAAATACCCTCCCAGCAGATCTCAGCAATTAGTCTTCACCTGATACTGGCTGCTGGGAGAGTATTTATTCCCTCCTCCACATTTCCCTCTTGCTTCAGTGTATTGCCTGCTAGCCAAATATCACTGGCTGATTCATCCCCAGCCTTAGGTTGCATTCACACCCAAATGTTTTGTAGCTCGATGCTCAAAGACACTCAGCAAGCAAAATACCATTAATTTCAATGACCCCTGTTCACACTGAGATGTAAACAGGGGCCATTGAAATGAATGGGATTTTGCTTGTTGAGCGTCTTTGAGCTTCGAGCTACGAAACGCTTGGATGTGAATGCAGCATCAATCCTTATCCTGCTCTTGCCCTTTACTTATATCCTGTGTCCTTTTACCTTTTATCTGCTCCGTTTGTTCCCGATTCCAGTTCTGGCCCCCTTCCTGACTGTTTCTTGCACCTCCAGTTTTACCCTGTTGATCCGCGCTCCCCATTTTGTATACACTGTGTTATGGTTAGGTTGCTGGTTAGGTATTTTGCCACTTCGTTAATTGTTCACTTATAGCTTCATGTTTGCTGTGTATTTTGTTTGCTGCTGTTTGGATATGTTTTGTTTCACTATTAATTAATTCACTTTATTATACGCAGTCTGATTTCAGTGTGGCTAGCTACTCAGATCTGGTCCTGGATGCCTGCTCTCGGTATCCTTGACACGCAGTAATCATCTGATCGAGAAGTCCATCCCCGCCTCCCGGCAATAGGACCCAAAGGAGGCGGTGGGAAGGGGTTAAACATAAGAGTCACATCCCTAAAAACATCAACAAGGTTTTGAGGGACATATCTCCTATGTCCATCGTTTCTTCCTCTGCCTTCCTTCCCCCTTCACAATTGAATATGAGCTGGCAGGATGCGCTCCTGTCAGAAACCATGAACCAGACCGAGACAGAAGTACAGTAAAATCACACTTGTTTATTAATAAAAATAAAAAGGTAAATAGAGTAAGCGTACTCAAAGCATAGCCAGAGCCCAGTAACCGGATCGGGTAATCAGCCAAGCCAGAGTTCAGTAACCAGATCGGGTAATCAGCCAGACCAGAAGTCAGGGATCCAAGTAGCAACAGCAAGCAGGATAAGGAGCCAGAAGGAATGTCAGCAAAGCCAGTCTTTAAACAGGAACGCAGGAGATGGTTTCTTGTGATGTGACCAAGGTGAAGGCAGGAATAAAGTGAGCTGGAGATCTTTAAGTAGGCAGGACTGACGAGCAGATCCACAAAAGCTGGTTAACTGTGGAGAGAGATGAGAGCTGGCAATTAGCCAACAGCTGAGCGACCAGCTCAGAGAAGGAGCCAGCCCTGACAGCTCCCAAACATGTGACTATTGTGACAGCCAATCACGGTGACCACATGATCGGACAGTCTGCCCAGCCTTCCGCCAATAGGACCTAAGAGAGTCGGTGGGATGGAATTAAACATAAGAGAAACATCTTAAAAATATCAACAACGTTTTTAGGACGTATCTCCTATGTCCATCTTCTCTCCCTCTGCCTCCCTTTCCCCTTCACAATTGATCACGAGCTAGCAGAATGCGCTCCCGATCATGTGTCCACTGTGATGACCAATCACAATGATCGCGTGATTGGGAAGTCTGCCCTGCCTCCTGGGGTTTAACATAGAAGATAAATCCTTAAAAACATCAACCAAGTTTTTTACGACGTACCTCTTATGTCCTTCCTCTCTTCCTCTGCCACCCCCCACCCTTTAACAATTGGCAGGATGTGCTTCCGATCATGTTGTAAAGCACTGCGCAAACTATTGGTGCCAAATAAATTCTGTATAATACCAATAATGTAACCACTGTGACAGCCAATTACAATGACCATGTGATTGGGAAGTCTGCTCCGCATCTGGGAAATGAGACCCATAGGAGGCGGTGGGAAAAGGGTTAAACGTAAGAGATACAACCTTAAAATCATCAACCCAATTTTTTAGGACGTATCTCTTATGTCAGTCTTCTCTCCCTCTGCCACCAACCCCCACCCCCCCATTCACAATTGAACATGAGCTAGCAGGATTCGCTCCAGATCATGTGACCAGTGTGACAGCCAATCACAGTGATCATGTGATTGGGAAGTCTGTCCAGCCTCCTAGCAATAGGATCCAAGGGAGGCGGTGGGAAGGGGTTAAACCTAAGATACGTCCTGAAAAACATCAACAGGGTTTTTAGAACATATCTCTTATGTCCGTCTTCTCTCTCAGGAGTCAGAGCTGGGTGGACAGAAATACAAATTCTTTGGCAGGTAAAGCCATCATTTCATCTGTGTATTTAGTGGTTTGCCTGGAGTTCAGATTTCATTTAGTCTGCTGGGTATAAGCTTGTTTCTAGTCCCATAATGCCTTCAGCCTTCATTAGGAGAGCCATTTGTCTTGTTGCATTGACTCTTTTCCAAGTCATTTAGGTTCATGACAAAACCTTCATTAAAGTAGATGTGAACCCTCACCTTGTAAAAAATCCCATTCAGTTTAGAAAAGAAATGAAAGGCAAAACATTTGTGTGTGTGTGTGTATATACACTATAATACCAAAAGTATTGGGACACCTGCCTTTACACTTTAATGGCATCCCAGTCTTAGTCCGTAGGGTTCATATTGAGTTGGCCCACCCTTTGCAGCTATAACAGCTTCAACTCTTCTGGGAAGGCCGTCCACAAGGTTTAGGAGTGTGTCTATGGGAATGTTTGACCATTCTTCCAGAAGAGCATTTGTGAGGTCAGGCACTGATGTTGGAACGAGAAGGCCTGGCTCACTCTTCGCCTTAATTCATCCCAAAGGTATCCTATTGGGTTGAGGCCAGTCAAGTTCCTCCACCCCAAACTCACTCATCCATGTCTTTTATGGACCTTGCTTTGTGCACTGGTGTGCAGTCATGTTGGAACAGGAAGGGGTCATCCCCAAACTGTTCCCAGAAAGTTAGGAGCATGAAATTGTCTTGCCCAACCCCTGAAAAACAACTCACACACCATAATCCTCACTCCACCAAATGATTTGGACCAGTGCACATAGCAAGGTCCATAAAGACATGGATGAGCAAGTTTGGGGTGGAGGAACTTGACTGGCCTGCACAGAGTCCTGACCTTTTGGGTGACCTAGAGCAGGGACTGCGAGCCAGGCCTTCTAGTCCAACATCAGTACCTGACCTCACAAATGTGCTTCTGGAAGAATGGTCAAACATTCCCATAGACACACTCCTAAACCTTGTGGACAGCCTTCCCAGAAGAGTTGAAGCTGTTATAGCTGCAATTGGTGGGCCAACTCAATATTAAACCCTACGGACTAATGCTGGCCGTACACTGTACGAAAAAACGAACGCGCGGCCGTGAGCACAAACGATAGTGCCATCATGTAATGACCGATAAATCGTTCAGCGGACATATTGATTGCATTTTTTGTTTTTTACATATACCTAGTGCAGACAGGTATATGGGGCGGGAAACACATTAACCTTTCAATTTATCAATCGGCATAAAATTTCCAAACTTGTCCTTCGTTTTTTCGGCTCAAAAAATGTCCAAACGATTACCGATTTTGTGCCCATTAACTGGCCGAAAAATGAACGAGCTGTCTAAAAGACCGAATTTCAGCCTATTTTTCGTATAGTGAATGGCCAGCATTAGACTGGGATGCCTTTAAAGTTCATTTGTGCGTGTAAAGGCAGGTGTCCCAATACTTTTGGTATTACAGTGTATGTATGTATGTATGTATGTATGTATATGTGTGTATGTGTGTGTATATATATATATATATATATATATATATATATATATATATATATATATATATATATACGCACACACACAAATGTTTTCATTCATTTCTTTACTAAACTGAATGTGTGTGCGTATGTATATACATATGTGTGTGTGTATATATATATATATATATATATATATATATATATGTATATGTACACACCTTTATCTTTTATTCATTTAGATCCTCCTAAATATTGTTCAGTGCTCTACACAGTACATAGACTGGTGGAAGGAAACTGGACAATGCAAAGAGAACTCGCACACTCCATGCAGACACAACCCTGGTGATACTCAACAACATGTCCATCATGCCAACCACTCAGTTACTCATTTCCATAGAAATGGTGCCCTTTACCCATCCATATATTCAGGTTCCAGATCGTTTCCCCAAACGGATAGGACTACCGCACAGCGCCGCTCCTCATGCAGATGTACACCTGCTCCTGTAATTTGATTTGCAAAAGGCTGCCTAGAAATTAGACTTATTTCAAGTGCAAATCTTTTCATTGGCGGCAGATGAGGTGAGATAAACTAAAGTGGATTTATGGAAATCTGTGCCGTCTTTTCTGATTGATTTTTTTTTTTTTTTTTGTTTCGTTTTTTTGTGTCACAATTCTGTTTTTTTTTTTTTTTATATATTAAAAGAACATTAAATTCAGATACAAATTGCTGAGCCTGTCAGCCCTCTAAGAAGTTATTTTGAGCACCCCGCTTGGACTGATGACAGCCACATAAATGAGTCGTTATCAATAACACTAAAACATCAAACCTTCTGTAAAAAAAATAAATAAAATAGAATAAAACTATACAAGATGAAATGGAAATTTTAGATGTACGTGGCCGCTGCATGTGTGAGAGCTTGTTATCAGCTGGATGCATTGGATTAGATAAATAGAGACGCCTAGTTGGGTTTTGGGCAAACCGATTACATTGGGTTATTGTAGGGAAAATGTTCTTCTTGATTGAGCCAAATGCTCTGAACGAGTAATGCGTTAAATTGGGAAACCTTTTAACCAATTAGGGACATTTTTCATCTTCCTTTTATCACTGATGGTGAACATTTTTTAAACTAACCTAGAGGTGGACCTTGTAGAGGACAATGTTGAGCCACATATTCTGACTGGACACTTTAATCAGTAAACTTTTGATCCAATTAGGGATTTTTTTTTTCCCTTAAAACTATCCTTTTATCAGCGATGATGGGCATTTTTTTTTTTACTTACCTTGTAGATGATGATGCTGGGACAACAAAGAATTTCATTACTTCTAGACGCCATGGTTAGTTGGAGATCTGGGGGTCCATCGAGTCTGCCATAATTCTATTTTATACATTGATCAGTCAACACATTATGACCATCCACCATAACATTATTTAGTAGGTCTTCTTTTTGCTGCTAAGTTAGCCCTGACCCATTGGGACGTGGACTCCAAATTAACATCCAAATTAACATTTACAAGAATGGCAAGTCCCACAATTTTGCCATCAGAACATTGCATAAAGCATCACTGCCTCCACCAACTTGCCTGGCTCCCATACTTCATACTGGTGCCGCACCCGTCCATCCACATGATGAAAAAGAAAATGTGATTTATCAAGCCAGGCCCCCTTCTTCCATTGCTTCGTGGCCCAGTTCTGATGCTCACATGTCCATTGTAGGAGCTTTTGGTTGTGAACACAGGTCAACATGAGCACCTCGATCAGTCTGTGGCTACACAGCCCCATACACAACAAACTGCAATGCTCTGTCTGTTCTGACACTTTTCTATAAGAACCAGCATTCGTTTTTTGTGCAATTTGACCTCCCTTAGTTCACACTGCCTGGGCCATCCTTCGCTCTGCACATGTGTCAAAGAGCCTGGGCCACCCATGACCCTTTCCCCGGATAACCTTTCTGGTGCAATCGCCATTAACTTTTTTAACAATTTGAGCTCCGGTAGCTCTTCCATTGGCTCAGACTACACGGGGCAGCCTTCCCTCCCCAGCTCCATCAATGAGCCTTCCCTCACCACCTCCATCAATGAATGAGCCTTCCCTCCCCAACTCTATCAATGAGCCTTCCTTCCCCACTTGCATCAATGAGCCTTCCCTCTCCACCTCCTTCAATGAGCCTTCCCTCCCCCACCTCCATCAATGAGCCTTCCCTCCCCCACCTCCATCAATGAGCCTTCCCTCCCCCACCTCCATCAATGAGCCTTCCCTCCCCACCTCCATCAATGAGCCTTCCCTCCCCCACCTCCATCAATGAACCTTCTCTCCCCACCTCCATCAATGAATGAGCCTTCCTTCCCCACCTGCATCAATGAGCCTTCCCTCCCCACCTCCACCAGTGAGCCTTCCCTCCCCACCTCCACCAGTGAGCCTTCCCTCCCCACCTCCATCAATGAGCCTTCCCTCCCCCACCTCCATCAATGAGCCTTCCCTCCCCACCTCCATCAATGAGCCTTCACTCCCCACCTCCATCAATGAGCCTTCCCTCCCCACCTCCATCAATGAGCCTTCCCTCCCCCACCTCCATCAATGAGCCTTCCCTCCCCACCTCCATCAATGAGCCTTCACTCCCCCACCTCCATCAATGAGCCTTCCCTCCCCCACCTCCATCAATGAGCCTTCCCTCCCCATCTCCATCAATGAGCCTTCCCTCTCCACCTCCTTCAATGAGCCTTCCCTCCCCCACCTCCATCAATGAGTCTTCACTCCCCCACCTTCATCAATGAGCCTTCCCTCCCCCACCTCCATCAATGAGCCTTCCCTCCCCACCTCCATCAATGAGCCTTCACTCCCCCACCTCCATCAATGAGCCTTCCCTCCCCCACCTCCATCAACGAGCCTTCCCTCCCCACCTCCATCAATGAGCCTTCCTTCCCCACTTGCATCAATGAGCCTTCCCTCTCCACCTCCTTCAATGAGCCTTCCCTCCCCCACCTCCATCAATGAGCCTTCCCTCCCCCACCTCCATCAATGTGCCTTCCCTCCCCCACCTCCATCAATGAGCCTTCCCTCCCCACCTCCATCAATGAGCCTTCCCTCCCCCACCTCCATCAATGAACCTTCTCTCCCCACCTCCATCAATGAATGAGCCTTCCTTCCCCACCTGCATCAATGAGCCTTCCCTCCCCACCTCCACCAGTGAGCCTTCCCTCCCCACCTCCATCAATGAGCCTTCCCTCCCCCACCTCCATCAATGAGCCTTCCCTCCCCCACCTCCATCAATGAGCCTTCACTCCCCACATCCATCAATGAGTCTTCACTCCCCCACCTCCATCAATGAGCCTTCCCTCCCCCACCTCCATCAATGAGCCTTCCCTCCCCACCTCCATCAATGAGCCTTCACTCCCCACCTCCATCAATGAGTCTTCACTCCCCCACCTCCATCAATGAGCCTTCACTCCCCCACCTCCATCAATGAGCCTTCCCTCCCCACCTCCATCAATGAGCCTTCCCTCCCCACCTCCATCAATGAGCCTTCCCACCCCACCCTCCATCAAAGAGCCTTCCCTCCCCCACCCTCCATCAAAGAGCCTTCCCTCCCCCACCCTCCATCAATGAGCCTTCCCTCCCCCACCTCCATCAATGAGCCTTCCCTCCCCCACCTCCATCAATGAGCCTTCCCTCCCCACCTCCATTAATGAGCCTTCCCTCCCCCACCTCCATCAATGAGCCTTCCCTCCCCACCTCCATTAATGAGCCTTCCCTCCCCACCTCCATTAATGAGCCTTTCCTCCTCACCTCCATCAATGAGCCTTCCCTCCCCACCTATATTAATGAGCCTTCCTTCTTCATCTCCATCAATGAGCCTTCCCTCCTCACCTCCATCAATGAGCCTTCCCTCCCCACCTCCATCAATGAGCCTACCCTCCCCACCTCCATCAATGAGCCTTCCCTCCCCACCTCCATCAACGAGACTGCTTTTAATGATTTAACTTCAGGGACAACATGTTCGCTTGCTGCCTAATATATCCCACCCACTTTCAGGTTCCAATGTAACAGGATAATCACTTATTAGCATCATGAGTAAACTGTACATCATTTAAAATAAAATAATAAACAATGGCACATACTTAGGGCCTATTATGTTGTGGCCTCTGTATTAAATACCCTAACACTAGTGATAAGTGTAGCTGTACCCCCTTTAGGTTGGTGGTTACAGAAAATGTGTCCTGTTGTGTTGGGGGCCAGTTCATGTTGGAGATCAAGTCTTCATTGCTATATATTATACATTTTTTATATTTATTTTTTTGGATACACTCTAATGATAAGGTGATAAGGCTGCTAGAGGCTCCGGGGGTGAAGTGATGTGCAGAAATCTTTTTCTCTACATAAAATAAGAAAAGAATGCTATGGAAATAGCTTGGCCCCTTGGTCTTTGGGACCGGGAGCAGGGACCTCCTACACTCAAGCCTTTATAAATTTCACATCCATGTTGCCCATTGTCTGCTTATCTGCGTTACTCTATGAGCCGTTCTTCCTCCAGATAAAAGTAAAAAATACTTAAAAAATGACATGTTCTTTTTACTATAAAATAACGGCGGGATCCACACACAGGTCAGGGCCCCCCCGAACACAATAAACAGATTTATTTTTCTGTGTGTGACGGTGAGGATGATACGGAGCAGCTGATCTTCTAAATGTCTCAATTGTCTTCCTCTGGTGGGATATTTGTGATCATTTCACCTCCTGCCCCGGAGGCGCTGAGCGAATAATAGAAAAGAGACAAACTGTTCTTCTAGGATCTATTCTTAGAAAGAAAGAACCTGTGGGGTCAGGAACGCTGGAGTCAGTTTCTGGGACTAGACTCCGGGACGGTCATCTTCATCCCGAAGGAATATGTGAGGTCATACAATGGAAATCACGCTGTGGTATTCAGACACTGCTTTTCATCTTCAAATAATAACACATTCAAAAAATGTCTGTTACCTTTTTATTTTTGTAGTTTAAAATATTTAATGTTGAAAACTAAGACCCCCCCTCCATCTAGAGATCTGGATGAACAAAATGTATAAATAAATGAAATCCTGTATTTATAAGCTGCATCTTCATTTATTTCATTGTATCAAATTCAGACAGTTGTATCCATTTAAAAAAGTATCGAAAGCAAAAATGTGATCACTTACTTCAAACAGAAACCAAAAACGATCCAAGAAAAATCTCCTTTCTTGTCTGTATATCTTTTTCTAGTGATATTATCATTATAATTATTATTATTGATAATAATAATAAATTATATATAATAATATAATTTACTTTATATAGCACCAACAGTTTGCACAGCACTTTACAATCTAAAGGGAGACATTACAGTTACAATACAATAAAATACAAGACAGTTAAGGGGGCTCTGCTCCTAAGAGCTTACAATCAAATTATATATATATATATATATATATATATATATATATATATACACATACACAGTATGTAGCTGGATGCTGTACATATCTCCCTGAAAACATCACAGCCCCCCCTTCCCCAGTACTCCTCTAAAGAGCCCTCAGCCCTGATGCAAGCAGTGGGAGAAATATCAAAATGCTTTGATTGGTGGGTGTCAGTTTGAAAGATCCGGTGTTGCTAGGCAGGTTACATTTGCCTGCAGACCACCCTAGTTGAGGGCCCACATCTGATTCTGAGACCCTGTGATTAAACTTAAAGCAGAACTTCACCCAAAAGGTGAAGCTCCTCCTATTTACATCCCCCCCCTCCTCTGCCACATTTGGTGCTTTTTGGTGGAGTGGGTGTCTGGTTTTGACAGATGCCCGCTCCCACTTCTGGCGATCCAAGAAACAGCTCGTTCCTTCCCCCACAGCCTTCACAGGTCCCGGAAGACTCCGGGACCATTCGCAAAGCGCAGTGCAGCGCGGCTTACACATGCGCAGTGGGAAACCGGCTGTGAAGTCACAAGGCTTCGCTGCCAGTTTCTCTTAGTCAAGATGTTGGCGCCTGGACCCGAAAGCGATTGAAGAATCGGCTCAGGTGAGGAGAACTCTGGATCCCTGGACAGGTTAGTGTCCCTATATTTTTTTTTTTTTGGGGGGGGGGGGAGACTCCTGTTTAAATCCGATGGACGTCCTTCAACCAGAAAATGAGGGGTACTCTATCTGACTTGCTGCAGTTTCTAATGCGCATTGTAAAAGAGGTTCACAGTGTGCAGTGAAATCAGAGGAAGACGTTTCAGTCTAGGGGGGAAGCCGGTACAACTGTGCAAGACTGAAGGGAAGGATGGAGGTGAGATTTAAGCTAGAGGGTAGCAAAAGTCAAAAAGATTGAAAGGCTCTCGGCTGGCTTTTGGTGTCTCGGCGTGGAATCTCCCGGTTTGGTTGGAGCGTAGTTTGAGCCGGCTCACCAAATAATCTTTAAAATTCCCAGCCGGTGGTCTGTGTGTGGCGTTCATACTGGGAGGCTTCGTTGTTGTGAGCCTGCAGGATTTCTAAAATAAGAATTGGCTCGGTAACAGGCGAGCGGCAGCTGTTGCCTCCCGGGCGGACTGCTTCTAAATTAAGGTACCATTTACTTTCTGAAGAGGTCCCCCGCAGCTCCGGGCACTGCAGGGGCCCCAGTATTGTGCCAGCAGTGGGCACCGTAGAGAGGAATTATTAGCTGCAGTCTGTATGTGGCTCGGACGCCATAGAAGAGAGCGTGGTGCTGTCAATGCCGGAGGCTCATAAAGGACTTCAGTAATGAAACAGTTTATCACACAAATATAGGAATGTGTCTAGCAACCAAAAGATGGGCAAAGCTATGTACTATATTTTGTGATCCTGTGCATTCCAGTGTGATCTGTACCCTCCAGTGTCTCCGGTGCGCTCTGTGTCCCCCAGTGTCTCTAGTGCGCTCTGTGCCCCTCAGTGTCTCCAGTGTGCTCTGTGTCCCCCAGTGTCTTCAGTGTGCTCTGTGTCCCCCGGTGTCTCCAGTGTGCTCTGTGTCTCCAGTGTGCTCTGTGTCCCCAGGTGTCTCCAGTGTGCTCTGTGTCCCCAGGTGTCTCCTGTGTGCTCTGGGTCTCCAGGTGTCTCCAGTGTGCTCTGTGTCCCCAGGTGTCTCCAGTGTGCTCTGTGTCCCCCGGTGTCTCCAGTGTGCTCTGTGTCCCCCGGTGTCTCCAGTGTGCTCTGTGTCCCCCCGGTGTCTCCAGTGTGCTCTGTGTCCCCCCGGTGTCTCCAGTGTGCTCTGTGTCCCCCGGTGTCTCCAGTGTGCTCTGTGTCCCCCGGTGTCTCCAGTGTGCACTGTGTCCCCAGGTGTCTCCAGTGTGCTCTGTGTCCATGTGTCTCCAGTGTGCTCTGTGTCCCCAGGTGTCTCCAGTGTGCTCTGTGTCCCCAGGTGTCTCCAGTGTGCTCTGGGTCTCCAGTGTGCTCTGGGTCTCCAGTGTGCTCTGTGTCCCCAGGTGTCTCCGGTGTGCTCTGTGTCCCCAGGTGTCTCCGGTGTGCTCTGTGTCCCTCAGTGTCTCCAGTGTGCTCTGTGTCCCTCAGTGTCTCCGGTGTGCTCTGTGTCCCCCAGCATCTCCAGTGTGCTCTGTGTCCCTCAGTGTCTCCAGTGTGCTCTGTGTCCCTCAGTGTCTCCAGTGTGCTCTGTGTCCCTCAGTGTCTCCAGTGTGCTCTGTGTCCCTCAGTGTCTCCAGTGTGCTCTGTGTCCCTCAGTGTCTCCAGTGTGCTCTGTGTCCCTCAGTGTCTCCAGTGTGCTCTGTGTCCCTCAGTGTCTCCAGTGTGCTCTGTGTCCCTCAGTGTCTCCAGTGTGCTCTGTGTTCCTCAGTGTCTCTAGTGTGCTCTGTGTCCATCAGTGTCTCTAGTGTGCTCTGTGTCCCTCAGTGTCTCTAGTGTGCTCTGTGTCCCTCAGTGTCTCTAGTGTGCTCTGTGTCTCTAGTGTGCTCTGTGTCTCTAGTGTGCTCTGAGTCCCTTGGTGTCTCTTGTGTGTTCTGTGTCCCTCGGTGTCTCTAGTGTGCTCTGTGTCCCTCAGTGTCTCTAGCGTGCTTTGTGTCCCTCAGTGTCTCCGGTGTGCTCTGTGTCCCTCGGTGTCTCCGATGTGCTCTGTGTCCCTCGGTGTCTCCGGTGTGCTCTGTGTCCCTCGGTGTCTCCGGTGTGCTCTGTGTCCCTCGGTGTCTCCGGTGTGCGCTGTGTCCCTCGGTGTCTCCAGTGTGCTCTGTGTCCCTCAGTGTCTCCAGTGTGCTCTGTGTCCCTCAGTGTCTCCAGTGTGCTCTGTGTCCCTCAGTGTCTCCAGTGTGCTCTGTGTCCCTCAGTGTCTCCAGTGTGCTCTGTGTCCCTCAGTGTCTCCAGTGTGCTCTGTGTCCCTCAGTGTCTCCAGTGTGCTCTGTGTCTCTCAGTGTCTCCAGTGTGCTCTGTGTCCCTCAGTGTCTCCAGTGTGCTCTGTGTTCCTCAGTGTCTCTAGTGTGCTCTGTGTCCCTCAGTGTCTCTAGTGTGCTCTGTGTCCCTCAGTGTCTCTAGTGTGCTCTGTGTCCCTCAGTGTCTCTAGTGTGCTCTGTGTCTCTAGTGTGCTCTGAGTCCCTTGGTGTCTCTTGTGTGTTCTGTGTCCCTCGGTGTCTCTAGTGTGCTCTGTGTCCCTCAGTGTCTCTAGTGTGCTCTGTGTCCCACAGTGTCTCCGGTGTGCTCTGTGTCCCACAGTGTCTCCGGTGTGCTCTGTGTCCCTCGGTGTCTCCGGTGTGCTCTGTGTCCCTCGGTGTCTCCGGTGTGCTCTGTGTCCCTCGGTGTCTCCGGTGTGCTCTGTGTCCCTCGGTGTCTCCGGTGTGCTCTGTGTCCCTCGGTGTCTCCGGTGTGCTCTGTGTCCCTCGGTGTCTCCGGTGTGCTCTGTGTCCCTCGGTGTCTCCGGTGTGCTCTGTGTCCCTCGGTGTCTCCGGTGTGCTCTCTGCCCTCCAGGGTATCTGGTGCACCCTTATGATCTCAGGGATGAACCTGCAAGTGTTAGTTTATTGCAGCAGAAAAAATTCAGGTCTCCTGTCCTGCCAGACAGGACTGTGCGGCAGAGGTATGTAAATTGCAGGACGGAATGGAGAGAAATGCCAATCCTTCTGGCAGATAAAGCAGCTTACATATATGGATTTCAGTTGTGTGCTGAGATGTTAATCTGGAGTTCATCTTTTAATTACACAGAAATGTCTGAAGATTTGCTGCTTCCTTATTATCAACTTTAATTTGTGGAAGCTGCATAGTCGGAGGCCTGCTTTAATCGAGGGGAATTTTAGAAATGCAGTTTGTTTTATTGTAGAGATTTAGGGCAGATTTCTCTGATATCAGCACAAGCTTTGAATACATATAATGAAATCATCACGTTCTTCTCTACTCTCTGGGTATAAAGTAAGAAATGTAATTACAAAGTTACCAGGCACGGTTATCTGCAGCCGGCACAGAGCACACGGCTCAGGAAGTCCGGGAGATGGTGGATGTCCTACATCCGCCTCTCTCAGCCCAACACGGAGGAACCCCTAAAATAACATTCAGGTCCCAGGGGACCCCTACTAATAAATTCTATATCTACAGGTTAGAGGACATCCGTGTGATCAGTAAGGTGAGATACAAGAATAAGGAATGTGGGGAACTTACATAACAAAATTATTAGTAATTAGTAAATTATTAGTAATTATAAAAAAGTAAGTAGTTCTAAAAATCAAAATAAGTATCACTGGCTGGAAAAGAAATGTACTGTAGAGAGTGAAAATGATATTAACATAGTGAGTTAGAGAAAGCACCCTTAGATTGTTGGTCAGTGGGAAGAATGTTCCTTACATTGGTGATCAGTGGGAAGAATGTTCCTTACATTGGTGATCAGTGGGAAGAATGTTCCTTACATTGGTGATCAGTGAGAAGAATGTTCCTTACATTGGTGATCAGTGAGAAGAATGTTCCTTACATTGGTGATCAGTGAGAAGAATGTTCCTTACATTGGTGATCAGTGAGAAGAATGTTCCTTACATTGGTGATCAGTGAGAAGAATGTTCCTTACATTGGTGATCAGTGAGAAGAATGCTCCTTACATTGGTGATCAGTGGGAAGAATGTTCTTTACATTGGTGATCAGTGAAAAGAATGTTCCTTACATTGGAGGTCAGTGGGAAGAATGTTCCTTACATTGGTGATCAGTGGGAAGAATGTTCCTTACATTGGTGATCAGTGAGAAGAATGTTCCTTACATTGGTGGTCAGTGAGAAGAATGTTCCTTACATTGGTGATCAGTGGGAAGAATGTCCCTTACATTGGTGATCAGTGAGAAGAATGTCCCTTACATTGGTGATCAGTGAGAAGAATGTTCCTTACATTGGTGGTCAGTGAGAAGAATGTTCCTCACATTGGTGATCAGTGAGAAGAATGTTCCTTACATTGGTGGTCAGTGAGAAGAATGTTCCTCACATTGGTGATCAGTGGGAAGAATGTCCCTTACATTGGTGGTCAATGGGAAGAATGTCTCTTATAATGGTGGGCAGTGGGAAGAAGGCCAGTTACATTGGTGGTCAATGGGAGAAATGCTCTTTACTTTGGTGGTAAGGGGTCTATTGATATAGAATTGCCCCCCTTCCTTCCCCCTGCCCTTGCAGCTATAACATCCTTCATTCTCCTGGGGCTTTCCACAAGATTTTGGAGGGTGGGAAACTGTGCCTATTTGTGAGGTCAGGTACTGATGTTGGATGAGAAGACCTGGAACACTATCAGCATTCCATTTCAGTCCAAAGGTGTTCAGTAGAGTTGAGGTCGGGGCTCTGTGCAGGACATTCAAGTTCCTCCACACCAAACTGGTCACACCATGTCTTTATGGAGCTGGCTTTGTACACAAGGGCATAGGCATGGTGGAACAGAAAAGGGTCTTCCCCAAACTGTTATTGCAAGGATGGAAGAGGACAACAATCTTCATGGTCTTTGTATAATGGAGTATTAGCAGGACCCTTCAATCTGAGCACCTGAACTCCATCTTTTTTAGAGGGGGTACACAAACTTTCATAGGTAGTGTAGGTATGGTGGTCAGATGTTCATAACCTTTCTGCCATATAGTGTATTTACCTTATAATTTTTTAAAAAAATTTACAATTGTATTTTTTTAGTTGTGATGACAGTAAAGAAACATTGTAAACAAATAATATCTATCAATGTATTTTTATTTTTTTTATTGGAAGGAGGTTTGATAGATCAGATGAGGCGGCCATTAATTACCTTCTACGTTTCTATAGTGCAGTTCCGAGAGATCAGCAGATGTTTCGGGTTAAAAATGACACCGCCATTCGGAGTTTCCCAGGAAGCTGAGGAGCCTATATATTCATTATCACGCCTCGTGTCGGGGAATCCCAGACCTCCACTGGGCATAGCGCAAAACATCCACGACAAGCCGGGATGACATAGATTAAGTTTATGACCCCCGAGCTGTGCCAGATCACCTGTTTTGTGAAACGCACGGCTGGATCTCTGGGGTTGAGAAGTATTATTGGAAATCTCAGGTTTCCTTCTAGGAGCGGAGCCAGGAAGGGGTTGGGGGGGTGGACGATAATAGCCGTAGAAGAGGGCGAACTTGGCTGTTCGCGTCTGAAACCCAACACTTCAATGAAAAGTTTATGCCGTTCGAGTGACTCCATCCGTTTTAAGCCCGGCGTGGAGCCCTGCCAACGAAAACAGTTGTGCTGTGAATTTTCTAGGCCAGCCTGTGGTCACGGCATTGTAGAAAATCCCCTCCCGCTTATGTGAATAAGGCCGGTGAGATCCCTTGCAGCAGACTGACTGCTCCGCGGCAGACAAATGAACATTTTACCTCGATTTGTGAATTTTATATGCGGCTGGGGTCATAAAGACAGCAGCAGGACGTGGCTGGGGACAGGTGGTGCCAACATATGGTCAGACAGAAGGAAACATGATGGGGCGGGAGGGTGCTACAGCCTCTACAGCACAATACTACACCATCTTCTCCACCCAGTGCTCATGTTAGCTCCAACTTAGGGTAATAGGAGGAGTGAGACCACCTGAAAGCAGCAAGGAAGACCCAAAACTCCAACATGGAGGAAAACAGAGCTCAAAACTTTAGCAGGGGTATCTTGTCACTAAAGCCCCCTTGAAATATAGGACAGCAGGTGACCCACCAAACAAGACCAATGAACTGGTCCTTTAAAATACTAATTCGCTTATTTTAAACTTGCTGATGGATATTTAATGTCAGAATCCTTTGACTGCTTCTTATTTAACAAGGGAGGCGGCCTATTTAGGTCTACCTCTGAAATGGCATCCCCTTTTTGTCCACATCTCCTTCAAGATATTTTTCCTTTTTTCATTTTAGCTTTTCATGTTGTGCTTTGATTTTGAATGGAATTTCCTTTTAATTAGTTCAGCTATGTATGTCTTAATTAAAGAGTCATGACTTTGTTGGTGGGTCTTAAAGGATGCTCTGAAGTTATAATGCTTTATTAGCCTTTATTGGCCTTGTTCTTGCAGCTACAGATACGCCAATGGCATACTTACTTTTCCTGGCTGGACTGGTCCATGGCCCATACCCTACTGGGGTCTGTATCCATCCTCCTGGTCTGTACACTACTTTTGGAACCTCAAAGGTATGGCTTACCCATTCATCCAATGAAGATCCACTTGTTAACTGTTTACTGGCCTTGTTCCTGCAGATGGAGAAAACCCAACAGCAGACTTGCTTTTCCAAGCTGGACTGGTCCATAGGCTCTACCCTACTGGGGTCTGTATCCATCCTCCTGGTCTCTAAACCATTTCTGGAACTTCATAGGTGTGGCTGACCCATTCATCCAATGAAGATCCTCTTGCTTACCTATTACTGGCCTTGTTCTGCAGCTGCAGATAAACCAACAGAGAGCTCACTGTACTTTTCCTGGCTGTACTGGTCCATGGCCTGTACTCTACTGGGGTCTGTATCCATCCTCCTGGTATCTAAACCACTTCTGGAACCTCATAAGCTTGGCTGACCCATTCATCCAATGAAGATCCACTTGCTTACCTATTACTGGCCTTGTTCCTGCAGCTGCAGATAGGTCAATGGCATGCTTATTTTTTCCTGGTTGGACTTGTCTGTGGCCCATACCCTACCCAGGTCTGTGTCCATTCTCCTGGTCTGTAAACCACTTCTGAATCTTCATCGGTGTGGCTGGCCCTTTCATCCAATGAAGATCCACTTTCTCATCTATTACTGGCCTTGTTCCTGCAGCCATAGATAAGCCAATGGCACACTTGCTTTTCCTGGTTGGTCTAGTCCATGGCCCATACCCTACTGGGGTCTGTATCCATCCTCCTGGTCTGTACACCACTTTTGGAATCTCATAGGTATGGCTGACCCATTCATCCAATGAAGATCCACTTGTTAACCCTTTACTGGCCTTGTTCCTGCAGATGGAGAAAACCTAACAGCACACCTGCTTTTCCAGGCTGGACTGGTCCATAGGCTCTACCCTACCAGGGTCTGTATCCATCCTCCTGGTCTCTAAACCATTTCTGGAACTTCATAGGTGTGGCTTACCTACTCATACAATGAAGATTCTCTTGCTTACCTATTACTGGCCTTGTTCCTGCAGTTGCAGACAAACCAACAGAAAGCTTACTGTAATTTTCCTGGCTGTACTGGTCCATGGCCCGTACTCTACTGGGGTCTGTATCCAATCCTCCTGGTATCTAAACCACTTCTGGTGGTATAGACTAATAATACTTAACGGGAAGGAGGGAAGTCTGAACCACCCCCTGTGTTATCCAGTATTAGACCCCTGGGACTGGAGCCAGGATGGACTATTCTATAAACAACACCCAACTGCTGGGACAGTCCCTCTTCTATAGATAGATAGAATGATGATAGATATGATAAGAACAGATAGATAAGTAGAATATGAACAGCTGCAGATAAACCAACAGAAAGCTTACTGTACTTTTCCTGGCTGTACTGGTCCATGGCCCGTATTATACTGGGGTCTGTATCCATCCTCCTGGTATCTAAACCACTTCTGGAACCTCATAGGCTTGGCTCACCCATTCATCCAATGAAGATCCACTTGCTTATCTATTACTGGCCTTGTTCCTGCAGCTGCAGGTAGGTCAATGGCACGCTCATTTTTCCTGGTTAGACTTGTCTATGGTCCGTACCCTACCCAGGTCTGTGTCCATTCTCCTGGTCTGTAAACCACTTCTGAATCTTCATCTGTGTGGCTGGCCCTTTCATCCAATGAAGATCCACTTTCTCATCTATTACTGGCCTTGTTCCTGCAGCAGTAGATAAGCCAATGGCACACTTACTTTTCCTGGTTGGACTAGTCCATGGCCCATACCCTACTGCGGTCTGTATCCATTCTCCTGGTCTGTACACCACTTTTGGAATCTCATAGGTGTGGCAGATCCATTCATCCAATAGAGATCCACTTGCTCACCCTCTCCTGGCCTTGTTCCAGCAGATGGAGAAAACTCAATAGTATACTTAGTTTTCCAGGCTGGACTGGTCCATAGGCTCTACCCTACTGGGGTCTGTATCAATCCTCCTGGTCGCCATTTCTGGAACCTCATTGGTGTGTAAAAATCAGTAGCTAAGGACTGATCACACACTAACGAGGTCAGTGTTTTCATAAAATTGTGGTCTTCTTGACAATTGAGCCCCTCCTGGGACAACCCCACTGACGTGTTTCACCCATTGAATGTGTGCAAGCTGCCTTTACAGTTCTCCAGGACCGAGCAGCACTCAGACATCATTGCACGTGTGCAGCTCTGTCTTGGAAGCATGCTTCCCACCATCAGAAGAAGAGGAATAGACAACAGCTAGATGATGCGGGATGCCCTCCAACCAAGAAATGAGGCGGGGCTCTGTCTGACTTACTGCAGCTTCTAATGAATATTGTGAGAAGCTCACAGTGTGCAGTGAAATAAGAGGAAGTCATTTCAGCCCAGTAGAAGGGCCGCTAATCCTAGGCAAGACTGAAGGGAAGGGTGAAGTTCCACTTAAATTCTCCATCATCCACAAAAACTCAGATATAAGAAAAAAAAAATGAATTTATCTCCCTTTTACATTCCCTCCATCCCAAGACAATATTCTGCTTTTACCATTTCTTGAGATTTTTGTTTTTCTTTTCCGCGGCGTTCTCGCCAGAAATAAACATTATTCAGCTGAAATCTGGGAGCTCGGAAGGGGGGGTTACACAGATTTCCTTGTTGAAGGCGAAAGGCTAAAAATAAAAGGTGAGACAGAAAAGTGTATTTCAGTCAATGTCTGGGAGTGTTGGAGCGGCCGGCTCTGCGGGAGCCAGAAGTTGGTGGTCAGACACAGGGGAACCCCTCGGTTTCCTGCGGGGCGCCCATTAAAAACACAGGGTGCAGTGCCGGGCGCACAATGAACACGGCCGTTAATGAGGGTATTGTAGTGAGATGAGCCGCCCCATTCATACCGCCGGCCTGGAGTCAGAAACCTCAGAAATATGTTTTTCCAGCCTCGCACCTCCTGTCTGGGGGGCTGGTATGGACTAATAAATACTTAACGGGAAGGAGGGAAGTCTGAACCCCCCCCCCCCCTGTTATCCAATATCAGACCCCTGGGACCGGAGCCAGGACTGAAACAGCACCCAACTGCTGGGACAGTCCCAGATAGATAGATAGATAGATAGATAGATAGATAGATAGATAGATAGATAGATAGATAGATAGATAGATAGATAGATAGATAGATAGATAGGATAAAATTATAGAAACAACACTCAGCTGTTCCCAGATTCTAGCTATTCAACATTCCCTGTTCTACCAAGATAGATAAAAATGACTGTAGGGAGACATTAGAGTGTAAGCTCCTCTGGTTCCGAGATTCAGAGACTGGCTCAGCGATCTCTGTACAGCACTGCGGTATATGTCAGAGCTATATAAATGTATAATAATAATAGCGTGTGACTGTGGGGGGACATTAGAGTGTAAGCTCCTCTGGTTCAGAGATTATGTGACTAGCTCAGTGTTCTCTGTACAGTACTGCGGTATATGTCAGAGCTACAGTATCCATGAATGTCAACATGTACTGTGACATACTGAAGCAGAGCATGATCCCCTCCCTTCAGAGACTGGACCGCAGGGCAGTATTCCAACATGATAACCACCCCAAACAGACATCCTAGATGACCACTGCCCTGCTAAAAAAGCTGAGGGTAAAGGTGATGGACTGGCCAAGCATGTCTCCAGACCTAAACCCTATTGAGCATCTGTGGGACAAACGGAAGGTGGAGGAGCGCAAGGTCTCTAACATCCACCAGCTCTGTGATGTCATCATGGAGGAGGGGAAGAGGACTCCAGTGACAACCTGTGAAGCTCTGGTGACCTCCATGCCCAAGAGGATTAAGGCAGTGCTGAAAAATAATGGTGGCCACACAAAATATTGACACTTTGGGCCCAATTTGGAGATTTTCACTTTTGTTGCCAGCGGTTTAGACATTAATGGCTGTGTGTTGAGTTATTTTGAGGGGACAGCAAATTTACACTGTTATACAAGCTGTACACTCACTACTTTACATTGTAGACAAGTGTCATTTCTTCAGTGTTGTCACATGAAAAGATAGAAGAAAAGATTTACAAAAATGTGAGGGGTGTACTGACTTTTGTGTAATACTGTGTATACAACAGAGAAATGGATAGACAGAAAGGGTATGAATTCACAGATAGATAGATAGATAGATAGATAGATAGGATATCAATAGAGATGCTGTAGATTGATAGATATGATCAGATGGATAGGATATCAATAGAGATGCTGTTGATAAATAGCCTTCCCATCTACTAAGAAAGATAAATGAGATAGAATTATAGAAACAACACTACATGGACATTCCCTGTTCTACCAAGATAGATAGATAAAAATTACTGTGGAGGGAAATTAAAGTGTAAGCTCCTCTGGTACAGAGACTGATGTAAATGGCTCAGTGTCCTCTGTACAGCACTGTGGTATATGTCAGAGCTATATAAATGTAAAACAATAGTGTGTGACTGGGGGGAGGGGACATTAGAGTGTAAGCTCCTCTGGTACAGAGACAGATGTGACTGGTACAGACAGTTGCAGTATCTGTTCCTCAGTTGTGGATGTCTCATGTATGAGATACAGATTGTCCGTGTGTGGGGTGGTAGATTGGTTGGAGGGGTAATCACTGTGGGCGATAACATGGGGACCCCCCCCCCCCGGGACAATTGTTAATCCCGGAGTTCCAAGCACATCTGACCTTATTATTTGCTCATCTGGTGCTGTGGCTGATCTGTACAGCCAATCGGTTTGTACATTGTGGTGACACAGACCGGTGAATTTGGTGTAGAATATAATACAGCCGATGTTTCCTTTCCTTCCACATGTTCAGCCTTATGATCTTCCTGGGATATTTTATGATCTGATTATACAGGATCAGTATTCTTTCTAATGAGGAATTGCTTGTTATCTCCTCTGGGCTGTGCTGGGGCTCGGCTCACACTTAGAACTGAATATTCTCTATACAGGTCGGGGTGCTCCCTCATTATCCCTCATTATCCCTCTTCTCCGCTTCCCTTCACTGCAGCTGAATATGTGATTATTATTACTTGTTATCTAGGAAGTTTGTGTTGCTGCTTTACATTATTCATCGTCTGATAAATGAGGAGATCCGTCCAGCCTGCAGCGAGGTTGTATATTGCCAACAGTTTGGAGTTTTGGCAAAACTTCAGTTATTAAAGATGTAAGATTTCCAGATGTCTTGGATCTCTTTTGAGACAGGAGATGGAGAGATACAAAGTAACATTGTTTATAAACATTGATCAGACAGAAGATAGAGAGATACAAAGTAACATTGTTTATAAACATTGATCAGACAGAAGATAGAGAGATACAAAGTAACATTGTTTATAAACATTGATCAGACAGAAGATAGAGAGATACAAAGTAATATTGTTTATAAACATTCATCAGACAGGAGATAGAGAGATACAAAGTAACATTGTTTATAAACATTGATCAGACAGGAGATAGAGAGATACAAAGTAACATTGTTTATAAACATTGATCAGACGGGAGATACAGAGATACAAAGTAACATTGTTTATAAACATTGATCAAACGGGAGATAGAGAGATACAAAGTAACATTGTTTATAAACATTGATCAGACGGGAGATAGAGAGATACAAAGTAACATTGTTTATAAGCATTGGGGGAGATTTACTAAGATTGGTGCACTCAGAATCTGATGCAGCTGTGCATTGTAGCCCATCAGCTTCGTACTTCAGCTTGTTCAATTAAGCTTTGACAATAAAACCTGGAAGCTGATTGGTGTTTATGCAAAGCTGCACCAGATTTTGCACCGTGCAATTTTTTGTAAATAACCCCCTTTGTATCTCTCTATCTCCCGTCTGATCAATGATTATAAACAATGTTACTTTGTATCAATCTCCAGTCTGAACAATGTTTATAAACAATGTTACTTTGTGTCTATCTTCCATCTGATCCTTGTTTATAAACAATGTTACTGTGGGGTTGATTTACTAAAGGCAAATCCACTGTTCACTACAAGTGCACTTGAAAGTGCGGTCGCTGTAAATCTGAGGGGAAGATCTGAAATGTGCAGAAGCTCTGCTGATTTCTATCATCCAATCATGTGCAAGCAAAAATGCTGTTTTTTATTTTCCTTGCGTGTCCCCCCTCGGATCTACAGCGACTGCACTTCTAAGTACACTTGTAGTGCAAAGTGGATTTGCCTTTAATAAATAAACCCCTTTGTATCTCTCTATCTCTCGCCTGATCAATGTTTAGAAACAATGTTACTTTGTATCTCTCTATCTCCCGCCTGATCAATGTTTATAAACAATGCTACTTTGTATCTCTTTATACCTGTCTGACCAATGTTTATAAACAATGTTACTTTGTAGCTCTCTATCTCCCATCTGACCAATGTTTATAAACAATGTTACTTTGTATCTCTCTATCTCCCACCTGATCAATGTTTATAAACAATGTTACTTTGTATCTCTCTATCTCTCGCCTGATCAATGTTTAGAAACAATGTTACTTTGTATCTCTCTATCTCCCGCCTGATCAATGTTTATAAACAATGCTACTTTGTATCTCTTTATACCTGTCTGACCAATGTTTATAAACAATGTTACTTTGTAGCTCTCTATCTCCCATCTGACCAATGTTTATAAACAATGTTACTTTGTATCTCTCTATCTCCCACCTGATCATAAGTTTATAAACAATGTTACTTTGTATCTCTCTATCTCTCGCCTGATCAATGTTTAGAAACAATGTTACTTTGTATCTATCTATCTCCCGTCTGATCAATGTTTATAAACAATGTTACTTTGTATCTCTCTATCTCCCCGCCTGATCAATGTTTATAAACAATGCTACTTTGTATCTCTCTATACCTGTCTGACCAATGTTTATAAACAATGTTACTTTGTATCTCTCTATCTCCCATCTGACCAATGTTTATAAACAATGTTACTTTGTATCTCTCTATCTCCCACCTGATCAATGTTTATAAACAATGTTACTTTGTATCTCTCTATCTCCCGCCTGATCAAATGTTTATAAACAATATTACTTTGTATCTCTCTATCTCCCGTCTGACCAACGTTTATAAACAATGTTACTTTGTATTTCTCTATCTCCTGTCTGATCAAAGTAACTGTGTATAAACAGTTATCAGACAGTAGATATAGAGATACAAAGTAATATTGTTTATACACGTTGATTGGACAAGAGATAGATGCACCTCACCCACCATCGTCTCAGTGGCGCTCGCTATCTGTTCTCAGGGCTCACCTCTGAATATCTATTACGGGGATCTCAGAAACATTGGCAGCAGTTCCCAGCAGTATCTGATGATATAATTTTCTGGAGGTAATAAAACTTGGGGGGTGGGGGAGGGGGGGGGCAGACCAATGACGGCTCCGACTCATAATTCAGGCTGATCTGGGTTCTCATCTCGGTGAGACCTCCACATGACGGGGTGTGAAATTCTGTCACCTCCTGCGATATTCCTGGATCTCCCATTCCATTTGCCGACTAAACGCCGCACCTCTTAACCTTCACAAAAATGCAGCTCCGCACACGCGTTGCGTATGGCGAAGGATTTACCAGGAATCCAGATCTCATCCATTTAGTCTTGATTTTCTCTCGTACCTGGAAACCTTGTTATTAATATTTTCATCATCATTTATGATCTTATTTATACAGCAGCGGCGGTTGACAAAGCACTTAAAATCAAAGTGGTGCAGGAAAAATAACATTTGACTTCCCTCATCATAGAAGTACTTTGTCTCCTTCCTCCTTCGGCCTCGTCAGCAGGTGACACCATGAAAAGATGAACCTCTCTGGGTGTCAGCTTGGAGGAATTCTGGGTAACAATGAAGCTTATAGACAAGGAAAAGGAGCCTCTTTTTTTAAAAAAGTGACGGTTATTTTCAGCTGAGCCCAAATGGACATCATCACCGGGTCTCTGCGCTTCTCAATGCAATGCGGTCATATGGCTGGCAGGGGGTCTGTACATAGCTTCCTGAAATCATCACAGTGCCCCGCCTCAGTCCTTCTTTCAAGAGCCCTCCGTCCTGATACAAGCAGTGGGAGGAGTTATGCAAATATCAAAATGTTTCGGTGGGTGGGTATCAGTCTGGAGGAGTGGGCGTTCCTATGGGCGCTTTGTAATGCCCACATGTGGTGCTGAGTCCAATGAATGAAAAGGGGGGGCGGGCCAGGGACAGTCAAGCTGGGTAGGAAAGTTCTAGATTGGGGCTAGGCAACCTGGGGCCCTCCAGCTGTTGCAGAACTACAAGTCCCATCATGCCTCTGGAAGGAATTGTAACTTCCAGCCTTGCAATGCCTCATGGGAAATGTAGTTCCACAACAGCTGGAGGACCCCAGGTTGCCTAATTAAGCTCTAGATGATGCTGGACGTCCTCCATCCAGGACTTGTTGCAACTTCTACTGAGAAGCTCTGGGTGCTGTGATATTGGTGTAGGCAATTAAATACACTTCTAAATGCAAGCAGTGGAAGTGCATTCCCTGCACATTAGAGCACAGACTGGAGGAGGGAAAAGCAGCAGAAGGAGCCAGTTCATTGGCTGACCAGAAACCTGCTGATAGGAGGAGAAAGCAGAGTGACTGAGAGATGAGCTCCTCACTGCGCTGCTTCTCCTTTCACTGTCCAGTCACAGAGTGGGTGGTGGGTTGAATGATGTTCGCTATCAGACTGAGGACATCTAGTGGCGGAAAATAGGTACTGCAGTGGAAAACTCTGAACTAAAGCTGTATGTTGTAGCAAAAGCTGTTTTGTTATTTTAAGTTTTAATGTACTTTTAACATTGTATCTTGTTATTTTTTTGGCTGCAGTTCTGCTTTAATAACTTGTTTCTACCTGTAGATTGTAACTCTCTATGTAAACAGATAATCCCTATCTGCTCATGTCACCTTCCCAGTGATTGTGCTTTACTGTTCTCTCCATCTCACTGCAGATCTCTAATCCCATATTTTCTATCCATAGGGAACCATCATTCCTATTATATTATCAATTCTGGAAATCTGCAGCTTTGTACTTTTCTCCTTCCATGCAGATTAACGGCTCGTTGCCACGAGCTCCATCCACACCACACACATGGATTGCACACATGGATTGCACACATTGATTGCACACATTGTGGATTTTGTTAGAATGGGCAAACTGTGAATATAGGACAGCAGAATAATGGGCACTGCCCAGGAAGGACTCGGCTATGGATTGTATCTCTGTACCCGGAATCGTCAGAAACAGTAAGAATGGAAAAAAGAGGGGTGAGGGGGATTTAACTATTCCTCCTTTATAGTCCCCTGGCTGTACCATCCCTAGATATGGTCATGTCTGGCTGTGAAGGAAATTAACAGCTGCATCCCCACTGTTCCATCAACACTGTGCCGCTTATTCATTGTCTCTAAATTTCCAAGCGTCCGGCTTTTACCCTCCCCCCATCACATTCCGAGGAATCAGGAGGGAAATTCACATAAGAGCAAATGTAAAACCGTGTTGCATTTTCTTCTGGGTGTCTGCTGCTATTATTACTGCTAAATAATAATAATAATAATAATGGCAACCTCTTCATCTGTTTTCTTTGACATAGAAAGACCTACCCCCCTTCTCTTTTCTCCCCCCCCCCTTTCTCACTTCTCCTCCCCCATCTATCTCTTCCTCCCTGTCCTACACTTCATCTCTCCTTTTCCTCCCTCCTTTCTTCACTCCCCTTCCAACCTTCCTTCTCTCCCTCTCTCTTCCCTCACCAACTTTTCTTTATTCTTCTTCTAGCTCTTCATCATCTTCTTTATCATCTTCTCTTATCCCCCCCCCCTTCTCCCTTCATCTCCCCTATTTCCTGCCCCCCTCCCTGTCTCCTCTCCTTTCTATTGCTCTCTTTCTCTCTCTCTCCCCTCTTATTCTCCCTCTTCTTCTCTCTCTTCTCTCCTTCCTCTCCCTCTCTCTCCCCCTCCCTCTCTCTCTCTCCCTGCTCTCCTCTCCCCTCTCCTCCCTCCTACCCCCCCTCTCTCTCTCTCCCTGCTCTCCTCC
>NC_133328.1:641831251-641859693 GCF_042186555.1 Aquarana catesbeiana
ACATCAGTCTCTGCACTAGAGGAGCTTCTCCACCATGTGGTGCTGTTTTGCAAGGTGCTGTTGGCTCGCTCTACTTTGCTCTCAGTTTGAGGAAACATCAAGCCTGGGTCTGTCCTGCAGGCTTCTCTCCCAGCCACCATGCGGTGGGGCAGGGGGAGATGAAGGTGGAGGCTCTCCAGAGGCACTGAGGCCTACTCCATGTGCTTAAGATGCAATGGATCCTGGGCCTGTCCCTATGCAAGTGGCATCCTTACCAGTCCTCGAGGATAGAGTGGTGAACAGACTTTGCCGCATTGCTAAAGAGGAACAGAAACTTGCTGTCGTGAAAGAGGATCTCAGGAAAAAGAAATCCCTGCACAGTAAGTCTTGAAACAGTAAGAGGGAAGTCTCAAAGCTGAGGTCTCTGGAAGAGGCATTGAAAAAGCAGGAGAAGTTGGTCACCTCCCTGAAGGAAAACAGCGGTGTGTTCACAGAAAAGTGTGAGAATGAGGAGAGATTCCAACAGATGAAGGAAAGTGCCTCTGCCATTACCAGCCAGAGGGTCGATAGCTTAGCAACAGCAACAGTATGGATGGGGGTAAGAAAGTGGCTTCACATGGTGGCCCCAGTACTACCCCTGTCTCAGGATCTGTCATGTCTGAGTCAGTATCTGCCCCCTCTCTCCCCAGCAGCCTGGGTCATCTCAGGAGGAGGTTGAGAAAAATGGCGGATTGCTGCAGACCATTACAGAAATGGCCTTGAGCGGCATCGACTCATCAGATGAGGATTATGATCATAATGGAGTGCTTGCTGAAAATCTCTCTCAATGTGTGGAGGACTTTCCCGAGATTGCATCTGCCAACAGATCCTTGCAATCAGCAGAGAATGCAGGATTAGCTGGCTGCGAGGAGTCCCACATGGACACCAACAGAGAAGAGCAGGAATGTCGCATGAACATTGAAACTGCAGAGCAGGAGGGCCTGCACTTAAACTACGTAGAGGGTTCTTTACTATAAGAGCGGCAAGGATGTGGAATTCCCTTCCACAGGCGGTGGTCTCAGCGGGGAGCATTGATAGCTTCAAGAAACTATTAGATAATCACCTGAATGACCGCAATATACAGGGATATGTAATGTAATACTGACACATAATCACACACATAGGTTGGACTTGATGGACTTGTGTCTTTTTTCAACCTCACCTACTATGTAACTATGTAACTATATGAACGCTGAAACAGCTGGTGTTTTTTCTAAACAGAAGACTTTACTTAATGACGGGACTGCTGGTATCTGTAGTACTTCTGGGACTATGGTGAGCGGGACTGTTGTGTTGGAGGGAAGGAGGGAGGATCAAGTGGTGGGTAATTTACCAAACCAGATTTCAGAGGTTCCTATACAGCCAGTTAATAATATTCCTATGCAACCAGTTAATGTTTCATCTGTCCCAGTTAGGAATTATGCTAAGGCTGTGTCTGGACAAAGTCATGCTGCTGGTGGTGGAAGGGAGCCAGTTGTGCGACTTTCACCTAACGCACCTTCTTCCATTAAACGCAGGAATGTGGTACAGCTCAGGTGGGAAGGAAGAGGTACTCCACCTATCAGGAGGGTGGTTGTGGATAAGATCCTAGTCATAGGATTTAAGGCGGAGGATATTTATGCGCTTATCAGTCCGGCTGGTTCCTATGAATATGATTTGTCATTTGTGCATCCAGAATCGCTGGATCTGTTTTGGGAGCGGTTTGAGCATATATATGAGGGCCAGCCGGACTGGAAGGGGCTTGTCCCCAAAGTTGTCTCACACAGCCCTTGATAAAAAATGTGACTATCCTGACTAGGAATGAGTCTATACCCCCTGAGGATTTATGGGTCTGGTTGAGTAGGTTTGGTGAAACGTTGTGTCCCCTAAAAAAGATTGTGGATGATAGAGGAATCTGGACGGGTGGGTGGTCAGTATCAATGAGGTTGAGTGTGTGTGGGAATGTGATCCAGCATTTGCCCGCCTCTGCCTTTATTGGTAGAGATAGGATTACTGTCTTCTACCCTGGTCAACCTAAGGTGTACCCTAAATGTGGAGTCAAGGGACATTTCTCCTCTAGATGTCCAGAACAGAAGTGATCTTTGTGCCAGGAACTGGGGCATCTGGCAAGGGACTGTAACATCATTAAATGTAACCTATGTGATAAGGTTGGTCACCCTTATAGCCGGTGCCCTGAGGCTTTGCACAATAAGCCAGAGTTAGTGGAGGAATTCTTCCGTCCGGATAGAGAAGAGTCTGGGTTGGCGGAGGTTGTGCCAGGGAATCCTAATGTTTCGGTCCCGTCAGAATCTGTGTCTGTGAGGTCCTCTGTGGTGTCAGTGTCCCCCCAGTTTGTGGTGTCAGTGTCCCCCAGTTTGTGGTGTCAGTGTCCCCCCAGTTTGTGGTGTCAGTGTCCCCCCAGTCTGTGGTCTCCCAGTCAGTGTCATAAAGTGTGGTTGTCAAGTCTGTGTCTGCACCTATTGTGTTTCTCCTAGTGAAGTGAAGGCAGTGGCGGGTGCTGGACCAGAATGTATGGTGGTGCCAACCCCTCCTCCTCGGCGTGGCATAAGTGCGGCTGAGGGTCGGCAGACACCAAGGGGTGGAGGGATGGATTGGATGGTGGTGAGGGGGGGGAGGTGGGAAGGGAATGAGGGTGGCTGGTGCAGAATGCAAGGTGAATGATGTGGAAGTCGGGGTGAATGATGTGGGGGGAGGGGTTAATGGGGTGGTTTTGGAATCGCATCCTGATGGCGATTAAATCTCAAAAGGTTTCTTAGCCCGGATTGTGTTTAAGCTGAGGTTTGTGGTTTGTAGTCTCTTTTTGTTGTCACTAAAATATGTTTCTTAATATGTTATCTTGTCAGGAAATGGTTTTCATTACTTGCTGATGTAAGCACGCTTGTTTTTGTTTAGCTGTTATTTTTGTGTAAATATGTTTTTATTAATAAGCTGTATGTTGTTTTTTTTTTTTTTATTAAAAAAAATCATACAAACTACTCTCTAATGTCGCCCCCCCCCCCCCCTGTCACACACTATAATTATTATTATACATTTATATAGCTCTGACATATACCGCAGCGCTGTACAAAGATTACTGAGCCAGTCACATCAGTCTCTGTACCAGAGGAGCTTACAATCTAATGCTCCCTCCCCCACAGTCACACACTATTATTATTATACATTTCTATAGCTCTGACATATACCGCAGCGCTGTACAGAGATCACTGAGCCAGTCACATCAGTCTCTGCACCAGAGGAGCTTACAATCTACGTATTAGATGGACCATAGCTAGTTAAATAAAACTTGGTACTAACATGTTCCTATGCGGCCTCACTGATTCAATATTAAAGTGGAAAAATCTTTTCTAACTCCCGTCTGACCGGTGGAATCACACAAGGGGACGTCTGTGCGGAGAGGAGTATTATGGGGTGCCCGGGGACTATTTTTGGGCGACACCGGCAGAGAGTTCGGCTCTGTCACTCGAGGTCTATTTTCAGCAAAAACACAGAGTGGCGTTGGCGGGCGGCTCGGCGTTCATATAAATCTAATTCCAGGTTAAACACCACCTGACAGGACAGGAAAAATGATTCAGCCGTGTGTTTGTCTCCCCCCCCCCCCCCTCCGATCCAATCGGACGGCGAGGATTTCGGAGCGCTGGAACGATCCATCGGTTCTTAGAAAGCCGGAGACGGTTCTCGTGATCTGTTGTACAAATCAGTTACAAATAGATACAACGGGCAACAAATAAACCAAATGTATCTGGCCAATCTGCTTCTGCTGTCAGTACAATCGAATTGGGTGTAGCAGAACTGCTTCCGTTTTTTTTTTTCTAGCATCGTCCTTTTGGCCTAATTTGATATCCCACTTTTTTGTCGGCTTCTAAACTTCAAATTCTAAAAGGAAGAACACATAATTCTTGAGTGATATGACAGTGATCGTGGCCAGTGGCATCTCTAAGGGGGTGCAAACCATACACGGGTGACACCCGCCAGGAGGGGTGACACCACCAAGTTGGAAACGATATCTGACCGCGAAGGGGTCATCCCCATCCGTGACAGCGAAACTAGGGGGGTAGTGATGGAGGTGACACCAGCGAGCCAGGTGGGGGGGCGTTATGGGTGACACCAGAGAACCCGATGGGGGGGGGGGTTTGGTTGTGTTGGGGGCGACATCATGTTTTACCGCACCGGATGAAACCAACCTTAACAATGGCACTGATCGTGGCTTTTAAGGGTATTTCCAGTGATGAAAAAAAAAAAAAAGTGATGATGATCAAAGTTTTAGGGGTGTATTTAGAAAAAAAATTGCATAGCAATTTCCTCAGTGAAAGTGCATGTACATTCGTCCTGTGCAAATGTTTTTAGGCCATTTCATGTGCTTGACAATTTATTATTTTTTTCATTAATTGATTTACAAAAGGAAAATATCACATTTGGCCACTAGATGGAGCCAAGTATCATAGGAAATCCCCTTCAGTGTTGCACAGGCTCCTCTACTGGATGGAAATGGCCTTCTCTGATTTCACTGCACACTGTGACCTTCTCCAGCTGCAGCAAGTCAGGTCAAGCCCGCCTCATTTCCTGGCTGAAGGACATCCAGCGTTACCCAGCACTTTCCTCCCCAGCCCGACTGTCCCAGACCCACTCCTTTTCATTCACTGGATTTCAGTTCTTCCAATCATAGGGGACCAGCATCCCATTGGGGACGTTGCCTGTGCTAATACAGCCTGCCTAGGAACAGTGATTTTATCTTTCCGATCCTCTAGGCTGGAAGTCTTGGGTGGTGGAGTTAAGGCATGCCAGAGTACCATCATGCAGTAGGTATAGGGAACCCCAACATTCACTTGCAATATGCCTTTAAACTTGAATCAATTCCTCTGCACCACCACCTTCCTCCTTGGACAATATAAACCAAATTACTATCTGTGCTGGCCCAGCTCCTCTGCCCCTCCCCTCACCTAAATACATGACCTTTTATGTAGTTGCTGGGGGTGGGAGGAGTGAAGGAGAATACTATAGAGCTCTGGTTCTCCACCCACTGCAAGACAGTGACCCACTGCTGTAGTCTTCTCTTTTATTCTATTTTTTTTTTATTTTTTTTATTTTTTTTATCATTCTCTAGTAAGCTATACCTAATATTCTGAGAATATTAGTTACACTTTGATGATACATTGTAGGTAATTTCCTAGTAAATTATATTTAGTGTTCTTGATATTGTGATGATAAAATACTAGTCATATTCTGCTGACACACTGCAAGTCAGCGTTATTGTCTACCATGTAATATTTTCATGTAATCATCGCATAACTTTGTTTTTTTACGATGCACTAGTTGGCGATCTCTATCTCAGCCCCCTGATCTGTATTTTGACCTATATATGCATAAGGATCATTAGCCACTCCACTATATTCATACTATGTGTATATATACACACATACATATATATATATATATATATATATATATATATATATATATATATAGAGATATATATATATATCTCTCTATATATATCTATCTATATAGATAGAGATATATATATATATAGATAGATATATATATATATATATATATATATATATATATATATATATATATTATATATATATATATATATAGAGAGAGAGAGAGAGAGAGAGAGAGAGAGAGAGAGAGAGAGAGAGAGAGAGAGAGAGAGAGAGAGAGAGAGAGAGAGAGAGAGAGAGAGAGAGAGAGAGAGAGATATATATTGTTTACGTGCAGGGGTCCGGATCCTCCTCCTGCTGCCCCTCGTGGATCCTCTGGCCTACTCCCCACACTGCTCCCCTCTTTTCAATGCTACAATTTGTTAGCCATTATCGAGAGGTCATTTTGATCTCCCAGCTTCCAACTACAATTTGCACAAAATCGGCCTGGCAGATCTTTAATTAGATTCTTCTATTTTACTGCCGGTTGGAGACTTGAAGTGTGGAATGAGACCTATCAAGACAATGGGCCTTCATCCATGTGTGATATACCTGCGCTGCACATGAACATTTCCGAATAGTAAGTTGATTTAAGCCCAGGGGCGGACTGACCATTCGGGCGCTCGGGCACTGCCCGAGGGCCCCATCAGGGTTGCCAGCCTCAATAAAACCAGGGACAGTATGTAAAAATCTGTGTTTTTTAAAAATCCCAAGATTATAGCTGCCTCGCCTCTCCAGTACCTTTTCAGTGTGTGTATGTGTATACTGTGTGCGTATACTGTGTGTGTATATTGTGTGTCTGTGTGTGTTTACTGTATGTGTGTGTATACTGTGTGGCCCCATAATCTATTGCCTGGGGACCCCATAATCTTCTATTGCCTGGGGGCCCCATAATCTCCTATTGCCCGGTGGACCAATAATCTTCTCCTATTGCCCGGGGGACAAATAATCTTCTCCTATTGCCCGGGGGCCCCATAAATTGTCAGCCTGCCCCTGTTTAAGCCTCAATGTGTCCCTCTCCTCGTTTGCCATGCATTATTGTGTTTTTCGTTATGTCTTTCCTGCCAGGGGCGGACTGGCAATTCGGGCACTCGGGCACTGCCCGAGGGCCCCATCAGGGTTGCCAGCCTCAATAAAACCAGGGACAGTATGTAAAAATCTGTGTTTTTAAAAAAATCCCAGGATTTTAGCTGCCCCTCCTTTCCAGTACCTTTTCAGTGTGTGTGTATACTGTATGTGTGTATTGTGTGTATACTGTGTGGCCCCATAATCTATTGCCTGGGGGGCCCCATAATCTCCTATTGCCTGGGGGCCCCATAATCTCCTATTGCCTGGGGGCCCCGTAATCTCCTATTGCCCGGGGGCCCCATAAGTTGTCAGCCCGCCCCTGTTTAAGCCTCAATGTGTCCCTCTCCTCGTTTGCCATGCATTATTGTGTTCTCGCTGTGTCTTTCTCACAATAAAGGTATGGGAATCCCCAAAAAAGTATTAAAATGATGGAGAGGAGGCTGGATGGGGGTGGGGGTTGTGGAGGGGGTTAAGAGACCTTGCAGAAGACTTGGTGGTCCTGTAGGGGATGGGTTTTCTGGAGGCAGCTGCTGGGCACTATTGGACACTTTTGGAGGTTGGGGGTGCTATGGAGGGCTGGTGGTTCTGCAGCAGGCTGGGGTGCACTGTTGGGAAGCTGAGGGCTGTCAGGAAACTTAGGGACATCATGGGCCATTATGGGAGGTTGGGGGGGGGGATATATATATATATATATATATATATATATATATCTTGTATATTTTTTGTACATATTTTGATTAATCTCTGGTTATGTATTTCTTTACGATAGACCAATACAGTATATCTCCAAAAACCCTGAAGAAGGAACTGTATAAAACAAAATTCCGAAACATGTTGGGTATGCTGTGTGTCCTGGTTCATTGCACTCGTTTACTACAGAGTCCTTTTTTACCATGCCTTGGATGATTGTACTGTATCAATTGTATGGACTGTTCTAATTATTGTTTTTAAAAAAAAAACGCTATTATATTATGCATTTTTGAATTAATAAAAATGTACTATTTTTCCAATACTTAGCGTACTTTTTTACAGTTAATACCCCCCCTCCCCCCCACTCACACAATCCCCTTGGGCACCTTTTTTTCCTATTTAGTCTTCTCTTGGGCCTCCAGCCTGCACAGTGTCTTCCAGCTCCGATAAAGCATCCCACCCCCAAGACCACATAAGGACTCACAAGTGTCCCTAGGTCCCCCTGAAAGCCCTCACAGTGCTTCCCAGCCTGCTTCAGAGCCTGCAGCTTCTATAGTGCCCTCAAGTCCAACAGTGTTCCACAGTGCCCCCCCCCCCTTTCCCAGCTGCCTTCAGAAACCTCATTCACTACAGGGCCACCAAGCCTTCTGCCCCCACCACAATCTCCAACCCCCCCCCCCACAGTGCCTCCCAGGTCCCATAGTGCCCCCGAACTTTTTTTAGTGGCCCAGGTGCCACCTAGGTTCCCTAAGAACCCTCAGCTTCCTAAAGTGCGCCCCAGCTTGCTGCAGAGCCTCCAGCCCTCCATAGCACCCCCAACCTTCAACTATGTCCAACAGTCCTTCCCAAACTCCTCCAGATCTGCACCCTTTACAGGGCCACCAAGTCTTCTGCAGAATCCCCTAACCCACTCTACAATCTCCATCCACCCATAGTACCCCTCCCCCCCACAACCTCCCATAATGGCCCATGATGTCCCTAAGTTTCCTGACAGCCCTCAGCTTCCCAACAGTGCACCCCAGCCTGCTGCAGAGCCACCAGCCCTCCATAGCACTCCCAACCTCCAAAAGTGTCCAATAGTGCCCAGCAGCTGCCTCCAGAAAACCCATCCTCTGCAGGACCACCAAGTCTTCTGCAAGGTCTCTTAACCCCCTCCACAACCCCCATCCAGCCTCCTCTCCATCATTTTAATACTTTTTTGGGGATTCCCATACCTTTATTGTGAGAGAATAAACTTTATTTTTTACTGTTGGGGCATGGAAAGTTTTGGAAGAACTTACTACACCCTGGTCTCAAAAAAAAAAAAAAAAAAAAAGAGTTGAGAACCCCTGAGTCTGACATCACATCAAAAGATGGCGGCACCCAGCAGCAGTCTCAGGGCTTTTGAATGTCTACACAAAGGAGGCTCTTGCAGGAAAATAACAGGCATAAAAGGTTAGATGCTCATATAATGTTATGGTAAGATAGTTGATGAAATTAATAGTCTGGTGACAGGGCCTCTTTAAATCATTAAGATCAGACGCTGGTATAAGCCTGGCTGTGACTGGTCCTCTTTATGTAGACTGAGTTCATAAATGTTGAATACCCTCTAAGGAGACGTCTGACCCCACTTCGATGTCCTCAGGGCCGGCAGGCTCTTATAGTGAAGATGTGCGTTGTTCATCGTCTCGCCCGGCGTTTCTCCTCGCACATTTTTCAGCTAATGACGCTTTGTAGTTCCCGTTCCTCCCCGGCAGACAGAGCTGGCTGTGCTACAGAACGCCGAGACGATGCCAGGAACTGCGCTGAGCACCAGAGAAGATTGCCTGTCCCTGGGATCCAGTAATCATCCGCCAGCTATTTATAGACTCACAGCTGCTATTAATACCAAACAACAACAAAAATATCCCAGAGCTGCGCTGTCCCTCTGCCAGGCGGGGGCGCCGCGTTCCTGGCAAAATTTTCCTGAAAAATGCTGCATGCCAAGGAAAGGAGTTTTGTCAAAATGTTACAACAATGAGCCAAAGATACATTCATTCCAGTGTAAGGAGAGAGAAACCATGGCTTTGGTGTGGGTAGAGAAGAGAAGGGTTAATACCTGTGCTGTCCGTGTCCTCCAAGGGAGATCTCTCTTCACTTCCTGTCCTGGAGACACCACAGGAAGTCTCTTATTTCTCACCAGAACAGGTGTCCCTATTGGAGGGAGGATTTCCCCTTTATTCCTGTTCTAGTGACACCTGAAAAATTTGGACTTTTCATCAAGTTCTGTCTGAGGGGACACAGGCAGGAAAAAACTAGAGGAAGGAGGAATGAGAGGAAAGAAGGAAAAGCATAAAGGAGGAGAAGAAAGAGAGAAAGGAAAAGCATGAGGAAGGAAGGAGAGGAAGGAAGGGAGAGGAAGGAAGGGAGAGGAAGGAAGGAAGGAGAGGAAGGAGAGGAAGGAGAGGAAGGAGAGAAGGAAGGAAGGAAGGAAGGAAGGAAGGAAGGAAGGAAGGAAGGAAGGAAGGAAGGAAGGAAGGAAGAGCAGAAGGAGAGGAAAAAAAGGAAGGAGAGGGAAGAAAGGACGGAGAGAAAAAGGAAGGACGGAGAGAAAAAGGAAGGACGGAGAGAAAAAGGAAGGACGGAGAGAAAAAGGAAGGACAGACGGATGGGAGAGAAAAAGGAAGGAAGGAAGGAAGGAAGGAAGGAGAGAAAAAGGAAGAGAAAGAAGGGAAGGGAAAGGAAAAATGGAAAAAGGATCAGCTAGAGAGCAAGGAAGGAAGAAAGGAAGGAAGAAGAGGAAGGAGGGAAGAAAAGGCAGGGAAAGAAAAAGAAAGGCAAAAAGGAAAGAGAAAAGGAAGAAAAGATCAAGAAAGAAGGAAGGAAGGAAGGGGAAAGGAAGAGGAAAGGAAAGGAAAAAAAAGAAGAAAATGATCAGCTAGAGAGGAAGGAAGAAGAGAAAGGAGGGAAGGGAAAGGAAAGGAAAAGGAAAAGGAAAAGGAAAAGGAAAAGGAAAGATCAGCTAGAGAGCAAGGGAGGAAAGGAATGGACAGGATAAGGAAAAGAAAGGAAAGGGGTAGAGAAAGGCAAAGAGTTAGGAAGAAAGTATCAGCTAGAGCAAGAAAGAAAAGAAGGAAGGAAGGAAAGAAAGAATTGAAGGACAGGGAAAGGGAAAGAAAAGGGAAAGGGTCAGCTAGAAGGTAAAGAGGGAAGGAAAAGAAAGAAAAATGAAAAGAGAAAGGAAGGCAGGCCGACAGAGGAAAAGGGAAAAGACAGAAGAGAGGGAGGGAAGAAAGAAAGCGTTGCGGGGGGGGATTCCACATACAACATTTCTTTGCCCAGTAAGGGATTAGTTTAGATTCACTGTAAGCCTGGGCAGCCGAGTGAGGTTCTCCCATATACAGAGCTCCCTCTAGTGGCTATTCTATGACTCTCTTTAATTTTATACACTAACAAAAATATGGAATGGCCAGCATGTAACAGTCACACTGAAAATGAAGGAGAGGTGTGCGATAATAACTTCAAATATGTTGGTGCTGAAAATACTGTGTTCTAATCCAATCCCTGGTGCTGGGATTTCTGAAGACAACACTGAGTTTCCATCCCCACAGAGCCAAAGTGAAAGTGTCATCCGCTCATGGCTGGAAATGACAGTTATTTCAATGTTCTACAACCTGTCAAAAGAGGGCGACTACATCAACTGGCTTTGTCATCGATGTGGCAGGCTGCAGAGGGGAGTTCACCACCGGATGATCCAAAGAGGTATAAGAAGCCGTCTTTGGCTTTGCCATGCCAGCAAAAATATAATGCCCATACTGTGCCTAATACAGTTATTTCCTATGATCCTCAGCTCCAGCTACTGGCCATAATGTTGTATTTTCCTGGAACACTAATAAAATACTGCATTATGACCACTAGATGAGGCTGACAATAAAAGGAAATAAACTTATAAGTTTTTATAAATAGGCCCCCCAGTGCTCTAGGTAAGTGTGAAAAGTAGGAACTTCCCTTTTAAGACATTAAAGGACTCTTCTCTACAAAACAGAAATGCGCATATTTTATTGATTTGTACTTGGAAGCAGAAACGTTTGTGGCAGTCACAAAACAAAGCCAACGACAGATGATCCCTTCATCGGAAAAATGTTAATTTATTCAGAGGAATTCCAGACAGCTTTCATTTTATAGAAGGAGATCAGGAACTTGTCTCTTATTGGTCAGTGTAGATGTGTGACATTTATCAGGATGACAAGGCACATGGCATTGTTTATGTGCTTCTCATAATAACCAATCGTACGACAGCTGCAGAATTAATACGCATATTCCCAAACACTCAGCCAAAGAAACATTGAAACCGACTTCTAATAGTTTGATTATGACAAATGTCAAATCTACACATACTGTGCAAATTAATAAGTATCCCCCCCCCCACCCCCAAAAAATAAAAGATTAATAGATTAATTCCCTTCCTAGCACTTATGCTGGATGGTGGATTTTTATTTCAGGCTGACAAAGCCAAATTTGGAGTGGAGGAATATCACGCCTGGCATATATAAGTTTGCTCCTCCTCCAGCTGAGCTCCCTCCCTCCTCCTCCTCCTCCAGCTGAGCTCCCTCCCTCCTCCTCCTCCTCCAGCTGAGCTCCCTCCCTCCTCCTCCAGCTGAGCTCCCTCCCTCCTCCTCCTCCTCCTCCTCCTCCAGCTGAGCTCCCTCCCTCCTCCTCCTCCTCCAGCTGAGCTCCTCCCTCCTCCTCCAGCTGAGCTCCCTCCCTCCTCCTCCTCCAGCTGAGCTCCTCCCTCCTCCAGCTGAGCTCCTCCCTCCTCCTCCAGCTGAGCTCCATCCCTCCTCCTCCAGCTGAGTTCCCTCCCTCCTCCTCCTCCTCCTCTTCCTCCAGCTGAGCTCCCTCCCTCTTCCTCCAGCTGAGCTCCCTCCCTCCTCCTCCAGCTGAGCTCCCTCCCTCCTCCTCCTCCTCCAGCTGAGCTCCTCCCTCCTCCTCCAGCTGAGCTCCATCCCTCCTCCTCCAGCTGAGTTCCCTCCCTCCTCCTCCTCCTCCTCCTCCAGCTGAGCTCCCTCCCTCCTCCTCCAGCTGAGCTCCCTCCCTCCTCCTCCAGCTGAGCTCCCCCCCTCCTCTTCCAGCTGAGCTCCCTCCCTCCCCCTCCTCTTCCAGCTGAGCTCCCTCCCTCCCCCTCCTCTTCCAGCTGAGCTCCCTCCCTCCTCCTCCTCCTCCAGCTGAGCTCCCTCCCTCCTCCTCCAGCTGAGTTCCCTCCCTCCTCCTCCAGCTGAGTTCCCTCCCTCCTCCTCCTCCAGCTGAGCTCCCTCCCTCCTCCTCCAGCTGAGCTCCCTCCCTCCTCCTCCAGCTGAGCTCCCTCCCTCCCTCCTCCAGCTGAGCTCCCTCCCTCCCTCCTCCTCCTCCAGCTGAGCTCCCTCCCTCCTCCTCCTCCTCCTCCTCCAGCTGAGCTCCCTCCCTCCTCCTCCAGCTGAGCTCCCTCCCTCCTCCTCCAGCTGAGCTCCCTCCCTCCTCCTCCTCCTCCTCCAGCTGAGCTCCCTCCCTCCTCCTCCTCCTCCAGCTGAGCTCCATCCCTCCTCCTCCAGCTGAGCTCCATCCCTCCTCCTCCAGCTGAGTTCCCTCCCTCCTCCTCCTCCTCCTCCAGCTGAGCTCCCTCCCTCCTCCTCCTCCTCCTCCAGCTGAGCTTCTTCCTCCTCCTCTTCCAGCTGAGCAGCTCCTCCTCCAGCTTAGCTCCCTCCTCCTCCTGCTGAGCTCCTTCCTACTCCCCCTCTAGCTGAGCTCCTCCTCCCCCTCCAGCTGAGCTACTCCTCCCCCTCCAGCTGCGCTCCCTCCTCCTCCATTTTTATGGCTCCCCCTCACATGTGCCGCTCCTACCTGCTCTCATTTCCAGTTGGAAATTGATACATTGTATTCAGCACACACTGATCCAACCTTTGTAAGATACAAAGAAATATTGAGTCATATTCCACCGTGTGCCTCTCTGAAAATAGTTTCACTTTGTTATTAAAGGCCTGTCCCTTGTCCAATGGGAGCCCCTTTATCACCCCCTGTGGTCCTTTCAATGGGCAGATGAATGACAGTTGCAGTGTTTATTATGTCAGCAACAGTTACCGCAACACACAAGTGACTTGTGCCAACATGCATGACAACACACACACACACACACACACACACTGGGGTGTATTTATATATCCACACACTGAAAGTCCATGAACATTCACTCTGGGAGAATGGGGCAAAAATAAAAGAATGTTATGAGGTTATTTCCTATGCTGGTTGAATGTTTTTTTTTTCTTAATAAAAAAAAAATGGGAAATACCGCATTTGGCCACTAGATGGAGTTACGTGTCATAGAAAGTTCCCTTCAGTTTTTCACAATTGTACCGACTCCTCTCCTGGACCGAAATGGCTTCCTCTGATTTCACTGCACACTGTGAGCTTCTCACCATGTGCATTAGAAGCTGCAGTAAGTCAGACAGAACATTCAAAATAAAATTAAAAAAAAAAAAAAAAAAAAATCACACTCAACTTGAAATTACATCTTAATGTAAGTGGCCAAAATTAGGTGCACACTGCACCCGTTTGTAAAGTCTTTGCAGGATAAGTGGCCAGCATCAGGCGCACACTGCTCCTGTTTGAAAAGTCTTTTATAAACTGGCCAGCATTGCATGCATCGCTGACACTTGAGAAGTCTTTGTAGGGTCATTGGCCAGCAATAGGTGCACACTGTTTGCATTTTGAAAAGCCTTCATAGGGTAAGTAGCCAGCATCACACACACACTGCTCACCTTTGAAAAGCCTTTGTAAGGTAAGTGGCCATAAATAGGTGCACACTGGACAGCCTTAGTAAGGGAAAGCAGCTTTAATGGTCTACTCTGCTGTCCACCTTCTGAGTCATAAAGGCGTCGACAAAGCGCTGGGAACTTACCATGGCCAGTGCTCCTTGAAAAGTCTTTGTAGGGTAAGTGGCCAGCATCAGGCACACACTGCTCCCATTTGAAAAGTCTTTATAGGGTAAGTGGCCAGCATCAGGCGCACACTGCTCCCCATTTGAAAAGTCTTTATAGGGTAAGTGGCCAGCATCAGGCGCACACTGCTCCCATTTGAAAAGTCGTTATAGGGTAAGTGGCCAGCAGCAAATGCACACTGCGCACGTTTGGAAAGCTTTTGTAAGGTAAGTGGCCAGCATCAGGCGCACACTGCTCCCATTTGAAAAATTCTTTGTAGGGTAAGTGGCCAGCAATAGGTGCACTCTGCTTGTAGTTGAAAAGTCTTTGTAGGGTAAGTGGACCGCATTGGGTGCGCACTGCTCATACGTGAAACGCCTTTGTAGGAGAAGTGGGCAGCATGAGATGAATCCTGTTCACATTTAAAAAGTCTTCTTAGGGTAAGTGGCCAGCAGTTAGCACAGGATGCTCACGTTAGCACACCGCCACCTGCTGGTCGAACTGAAATAGCAAACTGTGAAACTATTTATTTGACTGAAAGGAGCCATTTATCAAGCGGGTGAATGGCCTTGTTTCACTTAGAAGAAGCGACATTTACTAAGAGACGTGTAAGCAGAATTGGCATGTGTGCGCACGGACGGAGTGATTAGGCTTTACACAAGATGTGTTTGTTTGCAAAGTGACAGCTGACAAAGTGCACGACGCATGCAGACAGACGGGGCCCAGACACGCACACAAAGGCGGTGTTAATCTGGTGGGCGGGGTCACCATGGGAAGGGGTGTCTTAGAGTAGAGGGCACTATTAGTTTGAAGTGGAATTTCTCCTTTAAACTCTTACCGTCCTCTGGTTCTCTGTGCAGTGCAGGTAGCTGCGCTCAACTAGTCTGGAAATTCAGATCAATACGGCCCAGATCGAGTCAGTAATGAAAAAACGCGTTCAGCCAATGTGCCGAGAACCTTGCATTAATGCTTTCCAATAAGAGTTAACGGCCATTGACCATGGCGGCCAACCGCCGCTCATACCTGCTCTGTGCATAATCAAACTAATCCCAACCCAAAATCATTGGAATGGTGAGCAAATGTTTGGTAAGGAACCTTTCGCACAAGTCCGCTGCGCCAGTGGAGAACAAAGGGTAGGTAGGAAGGCGGCAAGCAAGAGGTTAGTCCATGTCCAGGCAGAGGTCAAGGAAGGCGGCAAGCAAGAGGTTAGTCCATGTCCAGGCAAAGGTCAAGGAAGGCGGCAAGCAAGAGGTTAGTCCATGTCCAGGCAGAGGTCAAGGAAGGCGGCAAGCAAGAGGTTAGTCCATGTCCAGGCAGAGGTCAAGGAAGGTGGCAAGCAAGAGGTTAGTCCATGTCCAGGCAGAGGTCAAGGAAGGCGGCAAGCAAGAGGTTAGTCCATGTCCAGGCAGAGGTCAAGGAAGGCGGCAAGCAAGAGGTTAGTCAATGTCCAGGCAGAGGTCAAGGAAGGCGGCAAGCAAGAGGTTAGTCAGTGTCCAGGCAGGTGGAAGGCAAGAGGATAGCCAGTGCCCTGAAAGAGATGAAGGGAGGTGACAGGCTAGAGCGTAGTAGGTGTCCAGGTAGAGGTCACCGCAAGCGGCAGGCAAGAGGTTAGTCAGTGTCCAAAATAGTTTGTGCACAGGCAGAGGTCAAGGCAGGTGGCATGCAAGATGTTAGTCCATGTCCAGGCAGAGGTCAAGGAAAGGCGACAGGCAAGAGGTTAGTCCATGTCCAGGCATAGGTCAAGGAAATTGGCAGGCAAGAGGTTAGTCAGTGTCCAGGCAGAGGTCAAGGCAGGTGGCAGGCAAAAGGGTAGCCGGTTCCCATGCAGAGGTCAAGGCAGGTGGTAGGCTATAAAGTAGTCTGTGTACAGGCAGAAGTTGAGGAAGGAGGTAGGCTAGAGAGTGGTGAGTGTATAGGCAGAAGTCAAGGCAGGCAAGAGGGTAGCCAATGCCCAGGCAGAGGTCAAGGCAGGTGGCAGGCTAGAGGGTAGTCAGTGTCCAGCCAGAGGTCAAGGTAGATGACCGGCAGGAGAGTAGTAGGTGCCAGGCAGAAGTTAAGGCAGGCGGTAGGCTAGAGATTAGTCGGTGTCCAGCCGGAGGTCAAGGCAGGAAACAGGCAAGAGAAAGGCCATTGTCCAGACAGAGGTTCGAGACAGGCAACCAACTGGATAATAGGAACATTCAAAGTAGGCGTCGGGACAGGAGACACAAGCAGAATTAAGCAATCCAGGTCAGTAATGACCAAGGTAGAACAATGGTAATCTTATACACTAGGTGGCAGGCAAGATGACAGAACCTGCAACCATATATACCCTGCATTTCCTGTGAGTAGCTAGCCTAAGTGCCTAAATAGATTATATATACCTTCTGTAAAAAGAAGTGTCTATCGGTCTCATCCCCCTGCTCCTGCATAGAGCTCTCTGTGTCCCTCTATAAGGCAATAAATGCATAGCATGGCTCTGCTTCCCATCGATATTCATGAACTGAACCCAATTAGTGTTTAGTGAAATCTGGTACTTTTAATGTGTCAGAAGTCAGAACTCTTCGAGGCTTGTCAGAGATAAAACTCATCACCTCGGGTTATAGAGCTCCCACAAGTCACCAAGCTCAGGTCACCTCATACATAACTCCCAGCTGTACCGCTCGGGGCGACTGTACAATATAACTCTGTGTAATATCCTTCCTCCTCTCTCCTGCCAGTCACATCACCGAGACACACAGAGCAACAATTCTCTCTAGAAATGATGACATCATAAAGTGAGAAACATGTCGCACAAGCCTCTGCCTTCCTGGAAATATTGAAGGATGAGGGTGCCAAGGATATTGCACATAAGAGAAGGTCACAAGAAAAGCCAACGTGTTTCAGGGGCTCATCGCTCCCCCTTCATCAGGGCTCAATTTGAATAATTACATGATATCTGGAGTATTACGATCGGCAGATCCTTCACAAAGCAAAAAAGCAAGCATTTGGAAGTTGAGAAGACCGGTGCCCAGGCAAATTAAAATACAGCCGGCAACTCAGAATCATCTTATAGGGTTTATTGACTTAAAGGTGCGTACAGCATAAACCTACGTGTTTCGGCCATGAGGCTTAAACCCCTTGGTGCCAAGCGTACACAAATACTGGACTGAGCTTTTTTTTTGTGAGGCCGCATATTTGCATATCTGTCTTTGTGCTGGGAGGGTGCCGCACAACGCGTTCCCAGCTCAGAGACTGGGGGTCTCACTGAGAGCCCCGGGGCCCCAGAACTCATACCGAACCGATTCTGGGTCACCTGATCACTGTAATAGCCTCTGATTGGCTATCATAGTGATCAGTCACTGTGAAGCTCACCTTTGTGTTTTCTCTCTCTGAATGGAGGAGAGAGATGCATTGTATCTCTCCTTCCCTCTCCTCGCAGAGAGAAAAAAAATATTAATAAAACTAATAATAATAAAAATAATAATAATAAAATAAAAAAAGATTTAAAAAAATACCTAGATCAAGGTTTGATCTAGGTCAGTGCCAGGGTTAGTGTTTGGGTCAAGGTCAGTGTTTTTTTTGGGCAGGTTTTTTTTTTTTTTAAATTAGTAAGAGGATAGGATATAAAAAAAAGTGCCCTGCTGTTTCTGGGCTGTACTACGGGTACAAACAACAACTAATATACACATCTGTGGTATTGCGGCGATCGTCAGGAACAGTCGAATTTATTTTAGGTTTTTCTATGGTGAAATGTATGGTGGTAGCAAGAAATATACAGCTACATTTAAAAAAAAAAGATTTTTTACTATTTTGGGCCAGCTTTCCTTCAATAATAATAATAATAAAAAAAATAAAAATCAGGCGAAATGCATTACCATTTACCACTAAATGAAAGCCCAATTTGTCCTGAAAAAAAAAAATAAAAAACTCGGTATAATCCACCTGGATGCACAAAGTAGTTATGATGATATGTACACTTTTATTAACACATGTCAAAGTTGCAAAACTGTGCTTAGGCATTAACATTCATTTTACCCTTAGGTGCAAAGGGGTTAATCGTAGCTGCAGCAGATCCACTTGGCGTGCCGGTCAAACAGCAGACTGGCGTGGCTTGATGATCTCTTCCCTCTTCTCACTCCCTTTAGAGATTGATCTTAGGAGCTGCCTCTAAAATCTGGATTTAAATTCTTATCCCTCCCGTTTTAGTTCTGGCACTCTAGTAATACTTCTATTATGGAAAACAATTAGACCAGGGGTGCTCAAACTCTTAATTTTGAGGCAGTGTCAGTATAGTGCCTGCTGAGACCCTGTATAGATGGAATCCCCTCCCCCTGTGTGTGTTGCCAGATAGGTAGAATGATAGAACGCTTAATTGTAGAGACCTTTATGACTCAGCAAATATTGAGCAAAATGCATTACAGGGATTGTCCCATGGGTAGCAGACCAAGCTGAAGCCTTTTCTCACCAAGAGGGGTTTACCATGTGCCAAGCTGAGAAATGGCTTTAGCTTGGTCTCCTACCCATGGGAGAACCTCCTCTAATGCATTTTACCCAATAGGGTCTTAATCATACGGGTCTCAATCATTAAGCCCCTTTTGGTTAAAATGCATTAGAGGGTTTGACCCTCCTGCATGGGGCAGAAGAGAGCTGGCACTGAAAACTCACCTTGGTCTTAGTGTGGGAGTGGAAGAAGTTAGCTTTATTGCGGGTGGGAACGAGGTGTCAGTGGGAGGAAGAGGGCCCCCATCGCTGGGTGTCAGCGGGAGGAAGAGGGCCCCCATCGCTGGGTGTCAGCGGGAGGAAGAGGGCCCCCATCGCTGGGTGTCAGCGGGAGGAAGAGGGCCCCCATCGCTGGGTGTCAGCGGGAGGAAGAGGGCCCCCATCGCTGGGTGTCAGCGGGAGGAAGAGGGCCCCCATCGCTGGGTGTCAGCGGGAGGAAGAGGGCCCCCATCGCTGGGTGTCAGCGGGAGGAAGAGGGCCCCCATCGCTGGGTGTCAGCGGGAGGAAGAGGGCCCCCATCGTTGGGTGTCAGCGGGAGGAAGAGGGCCCCCATCGTTGGGTGTCAGCGGGAGGAAGAGGGCCCCCATCGTTGGGTGTCAGCGGGAGGAAGAGGGCCCCCATCGCTGGGTGTCAGCGGGAGGAAGAGGGCCCCCATCGCTGGGTGTCAGCGGGAGGAAGAGGGCCCCCATCGCTGGGTGTCAGCGGGAGGAAGAGGGCCCCCATCGCTGGGTGTCAGCGGGAGGAAGAGGGCCCCCATCGCTGGGTGTCAGCGGGAGGAAGAGGGCCCCCATCGCTGGGTGTCAGCGGGAGGAAGAGGGCCCCCATCGCTGGGTGTCAGCGGGAGGAAGAGGGCCCCCATCGTTGGGTGTCAGCGGGAGGAAGAGGGCCCCCATCGTTGGGTGTCAGCGGGAGGAAGAGGGCCCCATCGTTGGGTGTCAGTGGGTGGAAGAGGACCCCATCGTTGGGTGTCAGTGGGTAGAAGAGGACCCCATCGTTGGGTGTCAGTGGGTAGAAGAGGACCCCATCTTTGGGTGTCAGTGGGTGGAAGAGGGCCCCATCGTTGGGGGTCAGTGGGAGGAAGAGGGCCCCCATCGTTGGGGGTCAGTGGGAGGAAGAGGGCCCCATCGTTGGGGGTCAGTGGGAGGAAGAGGGCCCCATCGTTGGGGGTCAGTGGGAGGAAGAGGGCCCCATCATTGGGGTCAGCGGGAGGAAGGGTTGGATAAAGGCAAGCAAAGGGCCACATCTGGCCCCCGGGCAGCAGTTTGAAGACCACTGCTCTAGCATGTCCTCTGATCAGTGCTTTTTAAATTCCTGTAATAAATATATTTTTGTGTTTTTCCCACACATACATAAAGCATTCTGGCATCTCATACTCCCCAGAACTCTTTTTTATGCCCCCACCTGCCCCAGTGGATGCTCGAGACTACAAGCATGCGCCGTACTCCATGCGTCCGCTGCAGATCACGCCTGGTGCACACGTCAACAACACAATTCTCACAGTCTGGCTTTCTCAGGTTTTGGGAAGTGAACGTACTTCTCTAAAGAATATTTATCTATCGCCAGTAAATATGTAATCCGTCAAGCCCCTGCATGGCCGAGCAGAGCAATGAGGTGAGCAGCGGCACCCAGGTGTGCGACATAAAGTGTCATTTTTCACCCAAAATAGAAAAACAAAATAGAAATGCCCAGAATTTACAGCGGCCAATAAAAGGGACAGGCGGCCATAAAACACAAAGCTCCACATTGTAGAAGACGAAGAGGACCTGTCACTGGTCTGTACCCCTCTCTGTAGAAAGGGCTGTATGCGGCTCATTGTGCTATCCCGTGGACTTTACACCGCAGAGCGCCGGACGCAGGCCGCGGGACGCAAAAGTAAATATGTTTATTTACATTACAATGTGCAGTTTGTCTTGTACACAGAGATTTCCCTCTACAGGCTCCCCTGGGAGAGCCGCACGGTACAGTGAGCAGTGTGGAGACGGCCCGCTCCAGAGGAAAGTCACATTTCAGGCAAAAAATAGCAGCAAAGACCAAAATTGCTGTTTAATTGTATCCAGAGAGGCAGCCACAGCCGTTCCCAGATGGGAGGAAGAAGGATCTGTAGATGCGGGGTGCTGAAGAGGAAGGGGGGGACCCTGTTGGTGCAGAGGAGGAAAGGGGGGACCCTGCTGATGCAGAGGAGGAAAGGGGGGACCCTGCTGGTGCCAAGGAGGAAAGGGGGGACCCTGCTGGTGCCAAGGAGGAAAGGGGGACCCTGCTGGTGCCAAGGAGGAAAGGGGGGACCCTGCTGGTGCCAAGGAGGAAAGGGAGGACCCTGCTGGTGCCAAGGAGGAAAGGGGGGACCCTGCTGGTGCCAAGGAGGAAAGGGGGGATCCTGCTGGTGCCAAGGCGGAAAGGGGGGACCCTGCTGGTGCCAAGGCGGAAAGGGGGGACCCTGCTGGAGCCAAGGAGGAAAGGGGGGACCCTGCTGGAGCCAAGGAGGAAAGGGGGGACCCTGCTGGTAATGAGGAGAAAAAGGGGGGACCTTGCTGGTGCTGAGGAGAAAAAGGGGGGACCTGCCTGGTCCTGAGGAAAGGGGGACCCTGCCTGTGCTGAGGAGGAAAGAGGGGAACCTTGCTGGTGCTGTGAAAGAAAGGGGTAACACTGCTGATGCTGAGGAGGAGGAAAGGGGGGGCCCTGCTGGTGCCGAGGAGGAAAGGGGGGGCCCTGCTGGTGCCGAGGAGGAAAGGGGGGGCCCTGCTGGTGCCGAGGAGGAAAGGGGGGGCCCTGCTGGTGCCGAGGAGGAAAGGGGGGGCCCTGCTGGTGCCGAGGAGGAAAGGGGGGGCCCTGCTGGTGCCGAGGAGGAAAGGGGGGGCCCTGCTGGTGCCGAGGAGGAAAGGGGGGGCCCTGCTGGTGCCGAGGAGGAAAGGGGGGGCCCTGCTGGTGCCGAGGAGGAAAGGGGGGGCCCTGCTGGTGCCGAGGAGGAAAGGGGGGGCCCTGCTGGTGCCGAGGAGGAAAGGGGGGACCCTGCTGGTGCCGAGGAGGAAAGGGGGGACCCTGCTGGTGCCGAGGAGGAAAGGGGGGACCCTGCTGGTGCAAAGGAGGAAAAGGGGGACCCTGCTGGTGCAAAGGAGGAAAAAGGGGGACCCTGCTGGTGCCAAGGAGGAAAAGGGGGACCCTGCTTGTGCCAAGGAGGAAAAGGGGGACCCTGCTGGTGCCAAGGAGGAAAGGGGGGATCCTGCTGGTGCCAAGGCGGAAAGGGGGGACCCTGCTGGTGCCAAGGCGGAAAGGGGGGACCCTGCTGGAGCCAAGGAGGAAAGGGGGGACCCTGCTGGAGCCAAGGAGGAAAGGGGGGACCCTGCTGGTAATGAGGAGAAAAAGGGGGGACCTTGCTGGTGCTGAGGAGAAAAAGGGGGGACCTGCCTGGTCCTGAGGAAAGGGGGACCCTGCCTGTGCTGAGGAGGAAAGAGGGGAACCTTGCTGGTGCTGTGAAAGAAAGGGGTAACACTGCTGATGCTGAGGAGGAGGAAAGGGGGGGCCCTGCTGGTGCCGAGGAGGAAAGGGGGGGCCCTGCTGGTGCCGAGGAGGAAAGGGGGGGCCCTGCTGGTGCCGAGGAGGAAAGGGGGGGCCCTGCTGGTGCCGAGGAGGAAAGGGGGGGCCCTGCTGGTGCCGAGGAGGAAAGGGGGGGCCCTGCTGGTGCCGAGGAGGAAAGGGGGGGCCCTGCTGGTGCCGAGGAGGAAAGGGGGGACCCTGCTGGTGCCGAGGAGGAAAGGGGGGACCCTGCTGGTGCCGAGGAGGAAAGGGGGGACCCTGCTGGTGCAAAGGAGGAAAAGGGGGACCCTGCTGGTGCAAAGGAGGAAAAAGGGGGACCCTGCTGGTGCCAAGGAGGAAAAGGGGGACCCTGCTTGTGCCAAGGAGGAAAAGGGGGACCCTGCTGGTGCCAAGGAGGAAAAGGGGGACCCTGCTGGTGCCAAGGAGGAAAAGGGGGACCCTGCTGGTGCCAAGGAGGAAAAGGGGGACCCTGCTGGTGCAAAGGAGGAAAGGGGGGACCATGCTGGTGCAAAGGAGGAAAGGGGGGACCATGCTGGTGCAGAGGAGAAAAAGGTGGGACCTTGCTGGTAATGAGGAGAAAAAGGTGGGACCTTGCTGGTAATGAGGAGAAAAAGGGGGGACCTTGCTGGTAATGAGGAGAAAAAGGGGGGACCTGCCTGGTCCTGAGGAAAGGGGGACCCTGCCTGTGCGGAGGAGGAAAGAGGGGAACCTTGCTGGTGCTGTGGAAGAAAGGGGTAACCCTGCTGAGGAGGAGGGGTGGGGGGATTCTGATGCTGTGGAGGAGGGGTGGGGGACCCTGCTGGGCTCGCTCACTCTCTGAACTCTGGACGGGTGGCTGGAATTCCTGGACTCTCTCTGATCTTCTGTGAAGAAGACAAGGCTGAGCCCAGAGGATGTTCACACTTCCTCGCAACAAAATGAATCAGTTCGCATTCCCAGAAAGAGTTCAAGAGAAAGCAGTAAAGAGTAATGGCGGCCGCACATGCTTCTGTTTTATTATCTGCAAATAGTCGAACAGCCAGGACTTCCCTTCCGATCGACAGACTCCATTTATGGGGGTCACACGCTTCGATCCAAGTGATCAAATCGGCAAACAATCAAACAGCAATAACTCCCCTTCCAAACAATTTAGACTCAATGTAGGTCAGATGGCCGGAGTGGGAAATTATCCATTGATTTGCATTGATGAGCAGCACTTAAACACTCTAAACATGAATACGATCGTGTAGAGAGATCAGATTATGAGATCGCATGGTGGAAATGATCAATCATTTACGATCTTATCTTACCTATCAATTGGAATCCACTTCCCCCTACATGGCAATCGATTGGGTTGTCGACTAAAGCTTGACTCCAAGTCACATGATTTCCAGTGCGACTTTGTGCAGTGCAGCTTTGATCTGACTTTACACTCTCTGGATCAAAGTCGCATCAAAGTAGTGCAGACACCTTTTCAAAGTCGCTGTGACTTGAAGTCACCCTGATTTGAACGGGTGCCATTGAAAAGAATGGGCTGTGCAACTTGTCATGCAACTCTGACATCCAAAGTCGCACAAGTGTGAATAGAATGACCTAAAGAAAAAACAAAACGAACAATCACTTAATTGTCTAGCTGTTCTTGGGCACTGCCCTCACGTGTGAACGGGGAGCGCTGACCTCACGTGTGAACGGGGAGCGCTGACCTCACGTGTGAACGGGGAGCGCTGACCTCACGTGTGAACGGGGAGCGCTGACCTCACGTGTGAACGAGGGGAACTGACCTCACGTGTGAACGAGGGGAACTGACCTCACGTGTGAACGAGGGGAACTGACCTCACGTGTGAACGAGGGGAACTGACCTCACGTGTGAACGAGGGGCACTGACCTCACGTGTGAACGAGGAGCACTGACCTCACGTGTGAACGGGGAGCACTGACCTCACGTGTGAACGGGGAGCACTGACCTCACGTGTGAACAGGGGGCACTGACCTCACGTGTGAACGGGGGGCACTGACCTCACGTGTGAACGGGGGGCACTGACCTCACGTGTGAACGGGGGGCACTGACCTCACGTGTGAACGGGGGGCACTGACCTCACGTGTGAACGGGGGGCACTGACCTCACGTGTGAACGGGGGGCACTGACCTCACGTGTGAACGGGGGGCACTGACCTCACGTGTGAACGGGGGGCACTGACCTCACGTGTGAACGGGGGGCACTGACCTCACGTGTGAACGAGGAGCACTGACCTCACGTGTGAACGAGGAGCACTGACCTCACGTGTGAACGAGGAGCACTGACCTCACGTGTGAACGAGGAGCACTGACCTCACGTGTGAACGAGGAGCACTGACACTCCTTGGATGCTGGTAAGAAGTTTGGGAAGATTTTACTTTATATTCAACAAAAAAAAAAAAAGTTGAAGGAGGAATTCTGAAAGCTTCAGACAACACAATACCAGCGCCTCTGAATATGCAGAAAACACGCGGTGCAAAGTTATGTGTGACAAACAAGCGGTCGTTTTCTCATGTAAATTTTATTACTCATTGACTGGAAGACACTTTTATTAGTATTATTATTATTTATAAACATGAATGTTTTGCAACAAAGTAACAACATGAAACCAAATCTTCCAGAAATAGATACAGAAGAGGAAGCAGCTAGAGCAGTGCCGGTCAGCTTTCTTCATATGAGGGGCCTCAAGTATGACCCCCAACATCACCAGAGGGCCACACATATAATTCAGTAAATATTGAGCCCCCGTTCACATCCCCGCATTTCCCGATCATGCAAAAAATACACACAGAAAACACGCGCTTTGCCATACGTTTCGGAAATGTGCTGCGAGTGCACATTGTGCTTGCACTGCCATTAAATGGTGTGGGCACATGCTTGCTGCCTGTTTTGTTGCATGTCAAACGCACTGCAAACGCACCAAAAAGCGCCACACTTCATGTGAGTTCCCACTTTGCACATATGTCAATGAGGCCTCAGTGTCAGAGACAGCGGACCCACAACAGGATATAGTCAAAGGCTACGGGCACCTTGAGACGATTCAGTTCGCATTTGCAGCGCTATACAAATTATTTTAATTCATTCATACGGGCATGATACAAGAGACGGTCAGAGACTGCAGACATGATACAAGAGACGGTCAGAGGCTGCAGACGTGATACACGAGACGCTCAGAGACTGCAGACGTGATACACGAAACGATCAGAGACTGCAGACGTGATACACGAGACGGTCAGAGACTGCAGACGTGATACACAAGACGGTCAGAGACTGCAGACGTGATACACGAGACGGTCAGAGACTGCAGACGTGATACACGAGACGGTCAGAGACTGCAGACGTGATACACGAGACGGTCAGAGATTGCAGACATAATACAGGAGATGGTCAGAGACTGCAGACACGATACAGGAGACGGTCTGAGACTGCAGACATAATACAGGAGATGGTCAGAGACTGCAGACATGGTACAAGAGACGGTCAGAGACTGCAGACATCCTACAGGAGATGGTCAGAGACTGCAGACGTGATACAAGAGATGGTCAGGGACTGCAGACATGATACAAGAGATGGTCAGAGACTGCAGACATGATACAAGAGACAGTCAGAGACTGCAGACATGATACAAGAGACGGTCAGGGACTGCAGACATGATACAAGAGACGGTCAGGGACTGCAGACATGATACAAGAGATGGACAGAGACTGCAGACATGATACAAGAGATGGTCAGAGACTGCAGACATGATACAAGAGATGGTCAGAGACTGCAGACATGATACAAGAGATGGTCAGAGACTGCAGACATGATGCAAGAGATGGTCAGAGACTGAGGACATGATACAAGAGACGGTCAGAGACTGCAGACATGATACAAGAGACGGTCAGAGACTGCAGACATGATACAAAAGACGGTCAGAGACTGCTGACATGATACAAAAGACGGTCAGAGACTGCAGACATGATACAAGAGATGGTTAGAGACTGCAGACATGATACAAGAGATGGTTGGAGACTGCAGACATGATACAAGGGATGATCAGAGACTGCAGACATGATACAAGAGACGGTCAGAGACAGCAGACATGATACAAGAGACGGTCAGAGACTGCAGACATGATACAAAACATGGTCAGAGACTGCAGACATGATACAGGAGACTGTCAAAGACAGGGGACATGCTTCTGGGCACAGTCATAGACTGGAGACATATTACATGAGACGGCTAGAAATCACTGCTATACCAGGGTAATGGGGAAACACATTAGCAGGGGCCCCGAGGGCCACACAAAAAGTGCCTGTCACAGCTTGTGATGACGATGAACTACAAGCCCCAGCACGGCCTGTAAGCAATAAGACTCTGCTCACACCATGCAGATGGTTTCCAACTCGTTATCCGCGCATCACATGTAGAGCAGCCTGTGCCTTCCAATGTCTGAGCAGACTCTGCGCTGAGAAGACATGAAGAACGCACGCATTCGCAGATATGTGGGGGCGCCATTGACAATTAATGGCATCTGCGAGTGCGTGTTGGGAAAGCGCACGATTTTTCTTGTCTTCCCGACATGCAGTAGTGTGAACCGTTATTATTATTATTATTATTATTGTTTAATAAACAGAAATGTTTTGCAACAAAAGTAACAACATGAAACCGAATGTTCCAGAAACCGATACAGAGGGGGCAGCCGGTCACAGAGCGCACCGATGATGAACCACAAGTCCCAGCACAGCCAGCAACACCACATAATCCTCCCCAGACAGCAGTCCTGAATTAATCACTCGCTGCTCGGAGAACAGATCGGCCATAACGGTGCCCATAGACGTCAGATATCAGCTCCTCCTTTGAGGCATCAATCCTGTGTCAACAACTGGCCACACACACACCATACAATCTGATTGTACAATCTCCTTAAAGCTGAACGCACACTATACAATCTGATGGTACAATCTCTATATAATCTCCTCAAATCTGGCCGTACACTTTACAATCTCCATAAATCTGGCCATACGCTTTACATTCTGGAGGTCCAATTCCTATGCGACCTCCTTAAAATACATCCTACACTTTACAATCTGATTGTACAATCTCCTTAAGGTTTACCCAATCTAAGTACACTCAGCACAAACCTAAACAATCCATTAAATTTGCATTAAATCAGGCAGACCGCTGCAATCCTAGTGGATGGCAGATCTAAAGAAAAAAAAAAGGATTGTACAACCAGATTGTCACGTGTGCAGTGAACCCAAACCTTTGCCATACGCCTTACAACCTGATTGTACCATCTCCATTCGATCTACCAACAATGATGTGGTAGAAGAGCCCGCTTAACGGGAACACATTCAGAAAGGAATGTAAATGAAGGGTTTCTATTACCTCACTTTTTGAGATTGTATAACGATTGCACAGATTGTATAACGTATTAAAGCCAGCCACCGACATTACAATCTCAGTTTTAACAAAACTATGGAATAGGAGGACCCACCTAAACAATCGATTCAATTCGCATCCAATCTGGTAGACCCTCGCACTACATAGCTGATGGGAGATCTAAAAGGAGATCGGATTGCAGCCTGTGTGGTGGGGCTTAAAGGAGATTGAACAATCAGATTGTAGAGTGTATGGCCAGCTTACAGGACCTCATAGGGGCATTATCAGGGAACAAAACAATCGGGCAGATCAGACCTCGTCCTATTGTAATCGCCGGGGCTGTGTGCGCAGTCCCCCCCCCCCTTCCTACTCCAATCGCCCTAAAGGGGAAGCGACCGACCCGGACGATACGGAGAGACGATCGGATCTACAGGAAGGTCCAGCCGCCCTCTAAATGTCTATGGGCAGCGCCAGCTGGACGAATCACACGCTCCCAACTACAAGTCCCAGCAGAGCTTCTCATTGGTTACAGACAGATGGACAAAATCGAATATGACAATCAGATGCAGGATAACAAATTACCACGTCATTGAGTGTGTGGAACTACAAGTCCCAGCAGAGCTTCTCATTGGCTACAGCTCCCTCCCCCCCATGGATCAGATCTAATATGTAGGATAAAAAATTGCCAGGAGAGTGTGGAACTACAAGTCCCAGCAGTAGATGAGGGTCTGATACAACTAGAAGAGCCTATGCAAAGTCACTCGTAGAACTACAAGTCCCAGCAGAGCTTCTCATTAGCTACAGCCCCCCCCCCCCCCCCCACGGATCATATCTAACATGCAGGATAACAAATTACCAAATCAATAACAGTGTAGAACTACAAGTCCCAGCAAAGCTTCTCATTGGTTACAGACAGTTCTCCTCTAGATGGATGAAATTTAATATGACAATCAGATGCAGGATAACAAATTACCACGTCACTG
>NC_133328.1:641860193-641918536 GCF_042186555.1 Aquarana catesbeiana
CGCAGTAGGTGATGGAAGGGGGTGATGGGTAAGGGGGGGGGGGGTCGGTAAGTAGAAGGGTGGACTTACTGCAGCAGACACAGGGGGCAGTAGGTGATGGAAGGGGGTGATAGGTGGAGGGGGGGGGGGGTAGGTAAGTAGAATGGACTTACCGCAGCAGACACCGGGGGCAGTAGGTGATGGAAGGGGGTGATAGGTGGGGGGGTGATGGGAGAGGGTGATAGGTGTGGGGAGGGGGTGATGGAAGGGGGTGATAGGTGGGGGGGGTGATGAAAGGGGGGTGATAGGTGGGGGGGGGTGATGGAAGGGGGGTGATAAGTGGGGGGGTGATGGAAGAGGGTGATGATGGAAGGGGGGTGATAGGTGTGGGGGTAGGTAAGTAGAATGGACTTACCGCAGCAGACACAGGGGGCAGTAGGTGATGGAAGGGGTGATAGGTGGGGGGGTGATGGAAGGGGGTGATAGGTGGGGGGGTGATGGAAGGGGGTTATAGGTGGGGTGGGGTAATAAGTGGGGGGTAGGTAAGTAGAATGGACTTACCGCAGCAGACACAGGGGGCAGCAGGCAGTAGCAGAGGGCACCCCACACCAGCACAGAGGGTCCCATATCCAGAGGCTGGGGGCACCACACCGGTCAGAGATCACCTACACCAGCAGTGCCCGGGGCCCCCCACACATGCCATGTCTCCATCGGATGCCAGTCACTGGGGCATGTGAGGGGCCAACAAATCCACACACAGCGGAGGGTCCAGCACACAATCCCGGGGAGGGGAGGGAAGGAGGGAGGGAGGCAGCGGAGATGTAGAGTCCAGCCTTCAGTCGCAGTGTGTATGGGAGATCGGCCGATCCATGGCACACGAGTAGTGATGATCCCCGGAGCTCGGATCGCACACAGACGGCTGAGTTGGCCGCTCTGCTGAATGGAAGGATTGAGGAGCGGGGAGGGGGGCGGGGCCCGGACTGACACTCGGGGAGGGGCGCTCAGGGGCCACACCACGCCCGCCCATTGGCTGCGGAGCGACCGCACGTGACCGGCGGAGAGCCAGGACCGCTTTCTACAGGGAGAGACCCCGGGGGCCCCGAGACCCACAGAGAGAGATATATACTGTATATAGATATATATAGAGAGAGTTATACTGTATATATAGAGAGAGAGAGAGAGGGGGATGTATATATATACTTTATATAGAGAGAGGGGGATGTATATATATATATATATACTTTATATAGAGAGAGGGGGATGTATATATATATATATATATACTTTATATAGAGAGAGGGATATACTATATATATATATATATACACACAGAGACTTTATATACTATATATATCAAGGAATATGGGACCCGGGAGAATGCTGAGAGATACTCGGGGGAGAGAAGGGAAAAAAGAAAGGGAGAGATCAATTATATGGAGAGACAGAAATCCAAATCACGGAGAGGGGTCCCATATACAGAGAGATCGGATATACACAAGGAGAGGGGTCCCATATACAGAGAGATCGGATATACACAGGGAGAGGGGTCCCATATACAGAGAGATCGGATATACACAAGGAGAGGGGTCCCATATACAGAGAGATCGGATATACACAGGGAGAGGGGTCCCATATACAGGGAGATCGGATATACACAGGGAGAGGGGTCCCATATACGGAGAGATCGGATATACACAAGGAGAGGGGTCCCATATACAGAGAGATCGGATATACACAGGGAGAGGGGTCCCATATACAGAGAGATCGGATATACACAAGGAGAGGGGTCCCATATACAGAGAGATCGGATATACACAAGGAGAGGGGTCCCATATACAGAGAGATCGGATATACACAAGGAGAGGGGTCCCATATACAGAGAGATCGGATATACACAAGGAGAGGGGTCCCATATACAGAGAGATCGGATATACGCAGGGAGAGGGGTCCCATATACAGAGAGATCGGATATACACAAGGAGAGGGGTCCCATATACAGAGAGATCGGATATACGCAGGGAGAGGGGTCCCATATACAGAGAGATCGGATATACGCAGGGAGAGGGGTCCCATATACAGAGAGATCGGATATACACAGGGAGAGGGGTCCCATATACAGAGAGATTGGATATACACAGGGAGAGGGTCCCATATACACAGAGATCGGATATACACAGGGAGAGGGGTCCCATATACACAGAGATCAGATATACACAGGGAGAGGGGTCCCATATACACAGAGATCCATTATTCAGAAATACAGAGTTCCGATACACGGAGAGATCCTCTATACAGAGAAATCTACTATATATACTCAGATCCGATATTCATATCGATACATGGAGCGATCCCATATAGAGAGATTTACTATACAGATCTATAGATCCGCCGAAGAGAGAGAGACAGAGATCCCATATAAGGAGTCTGTGCCGGGATCGGATCTCTCTCTGGGATCTCTGTATAGTAAATCAATCTTATCTCTTATGTATCGGACCGCTCCCTCCCTCCATAGATCTCTCTTTATACAAGGGATCTCTCAATATATAGGGTTTCTTCATGTATTCCCTTCCCCATATATATATATATATATATATATATATATATATATATATATATATATATATATATATATAGACTCTGTATACAGAGAGAGATCAGATCCAGGCACAGATTCCTTATACAGAGAGACAGAGATCTCATATACGGAGATCCCGGATCAATGAATGTTTCTTCAACAAATAGAACTTTAAAATGTATATATTATTCATCACAGCACCGATCACCAGATCCCCCCAATGTACATTTATCCCAACACACTCCATGTTATGATATACAGATATTATTAATGTACACACTCCATGTTATAATATACAGATATTATTAATGTACACACTCCATGTTATAATATACAGATATTATTAATGTACACTCCATGTTATACACAGATAGTCAGCAATCTATTACTATACAAAGAGATCTAATGAGCAACTCTGCTTGTTACATTGTTATCTTTTACCAACTCTGTACTGATAAAGATACATCAAGTGACTTCTATGGAAAGAGATCTAAGATCTAAGCTTCAGCACACTCCACAGAGAACATCACCACATGTTTCTGACATATACCACAAAGCTGTACAGAGGACACTGAGAGGGTCACATCAGTCTCTGTACCAGAGGAGCTTACACTCTAGTGTCCCCCCCCCCCCCCACAGTCACTCACTATTATTCTTATTATTATTATACATTTGTATAGCTCTGACATATACCACAGTGCTGTACAGAGGACACTGAGCCAGTCACATCAGTCTCTGTACCAGAGGAGCTCAAACTCGAATGTCCCCCCCCCCCCCTCAGTCACACACTATTATTATTATTTTTATTATTATTATTATACATTTGTATAGCTCTGACATATACCGCAGTGCTGTACAGAGGACACTGAGCCAGTCACATCAGTCTCTGTACCAGAGGAGCTCACACTCTAGTGTCCCCCCCCCCCCACAGTCACTCACTATTATTCTTATTATTATTATACATTTGTATAGCTCTGACATATACCACAGTGCTGTACAGAGGACACTGAGCCAGTCACATCAGTCTCTGTACCAGAGGAGCTCAAACTCGAATGTCTCCCACAGTCACACACTATTATTAGTATTATACATTTATATAGCTCTGTCCAGTGGCGGCTGGTGCTCAAAATTTTTTTGGGGGGGCGCAAACAAACTGAAAAATACTGAACCCCCCCCCCCCATCAATTGCAGTTTCACTGTGCCCATCAAACGCAGCCACTGTGCCCATCATATGCAGCCACTTGTGCCCATCAGATGCAGCCATTTGTGCCCATCAAATGCAGCCACTTGTGCCCATCATATGCAGCCACTTGTGCCCATCATATGCAGCCACTTATGCCCATCATATGCAGCCATTGTGCCCATCAAATGCAGCCACTTGTGCCCATCATATGGAGCCGCTTGTGCCAATATATGCAGCCATTGTGCCCATCAAATGCAGCCACTGTGCCCATCAAATGCAGCCACTTGTGCCCATCATATGCAGCCACTTGTGCCAATATATGCAGTCATTGTGCCCATCAAATGCAGCCACATGTGCCCATCAAATGCAGCCACTTATGCCCATCATATGGAGCCGCTTGTGCCAATATATGCAGTGATTGTGCCCATCAAATGCAGCCAGTGTGCCCATCAAATGCAGCCACTTGTGCCCATCATATGCAGCCACTGTGCCCAGCAAACGCAGCCACTGTGCCCATCATATGCAGCCAACTGTGTCTCTCCTCTATGGATGGTTCTACGGGGGATGTTTTAGCTGTAGGTGGGGGTTGTTTCTGGCCAGAACCCTCCTCCAGTTTTGCTCTCTCTTTGCTGTGAGTTGTTTTCAATAGAGGTAAACCGCCCACTCTGTGGAGTCTTATGCCGCGTACACACGAGCGGACTTTACGGCAGACTTTGTCCTGCGGACTTTTCGACGGACTTTCTGTTGGACTTTCCGAATGAACGGACTTGCCTACACACGATCAACCAAAGTGCAACAGATTCGTACGTGATGACGTACGACCAGACTAAAACAAGGAAGTTCATAGCCAGTAGCCAATAGCTGCCCTAGCGTCGGTTTTTGTCCGTCGGACTAGCATACAGACGAGCGGACTTGTCGACCGGACTCGAGTCCGTCGGAAAGATTTGAAACATGTTTCATTTCTAGGTCTGTCGAACTTTTGGGAAAAAAAAGTTCGCTGGAGCCCACACACGATCAAATTATCCGATGGCCAAGTCTGCCGTAAAGTCCGCTCGTGTGTACGCGGCATTACTCCTTCTGCTGCACTTTGCATAAGGATTTTTTTAAAAAAAGAAGCTAGTAAGTCTGGCTGATCTATGATGATTGGGTATTTGCAAAGGATCCCTAAATCTCTTCCATGGATCAACCCATCCATTAGTGAAAATGTAATTAGAAAGTATCACTAAAATCTAAATAACAATAATTAGTGCAGCGCAACTCAAATAATGAATACTCAATCCTCTAAAAAAATGCAATTCAAAATCATAAAAAACAATCAAATGTGCAAATCAACTAGATAATATATTATGTGTATTAATTACAAATATATAACAAATATCTAGAAAAGAGTATGAATAGTAATCAGGTCACCACTGTGGTAATGTGAGCTAGGTCATAGGACGTGCTTCGTGTCTCCACTACCTTTGGAAACTGGCCGCTCACCTCGGGGCTATGACCCCGGCACTACCAGAAAGGTCATAACACACTTTGTTCCCCTCAAGGACAGTGATTCCAAATATCACATGGTGAATCTTCACCGACATAAAGGCGCACGAATCCTTAGATGTACATATGGGAGCAAACAGAAAGCACACAAGACCTAGTGCTCTCCGTTTTAAAAAATGTAATACAGTATATAAAAAAATAGGGTTATTGCACTTACAAATGGGATGATGTCACGCTCTAAACTCTGCCCCGTCCTATACGCGTTACATCCAAGGCAGGGACTTCTTCAGTAGCACTCCATCTAGTGACTCCAAGTGAATCCTTGTGTGTTCCCTAAATCATCCAGGGTCATCTAGTGACTTCAAGGGTACCCCAGATCATCCAGGGTCATCTAGTGACTCCAAGGGTACTCCAGATCATCCAGGGTCATCTAGTGACTCCAAGTGAATCCTTGTGTGCACCCAAAATCATCCAGGGTCATCTAGTGACTCCAAGGGTACCCCAGATCATACAGGGGCATCTAGTGACTCCAAGGGTACCCCAGATCATTCAGGGTCATCTAGTGACTCCAAGGGTACCCTAGATCATACAGGGTCATCTAGTGACTCCAAAGGTACCCCAGGTCATCCAGGGTCATCTAGTGACTCCAAGTGTACACCAGTTCATCCAGAGTCATCTAGTGACTCCAAGTGTACCCCAGATCATCCAGGGTCATCTAGTAACTGCAAGTGCACCCCTAATCAAGCAGGGCCATCTAGTGACTCCAAGTTAACCCCCAGATAATGTAGGATTATCTAGTGATGGCATGTGCAACTGAGAACATCTTATGTCATTTAGTGACTTCAAGTGAACCCTTGTGTGCCGCATGACCCCAAGTACACCACAGAGTACCAATTGTCATTTGTTGACTTCAACTACACCCTAGACCATACAGGGTCATCTAGTGACTCCAAATAAATCCTTGTGTGCACTCTAAATCATCCAGGGTCATCTAGGGACTCCAAGAGTACCCCAGATCATACAGGGTCATCTAGTGACTCCAAGGGTGCCCCAGTTCATCCAGGATCATCCAGTGACTCCAAGGATACTCCAGATCATCCAGGGTCATCTAGTGACTCCAAGGGTACCCCAGATTATCCAGGGTCATCTAGTGACTCCAAGAATACCCCAGATCTTCCAGGGTCATCTAGTGACTCCAAGGCCTTGGCACCCCAGTTCATCCAGGGTCATCTACTGACTCCAAGTCTACCCCAGATCATCCAGGGTCATCTAGTGACTCCAAGGCCAAGGGCGCCCCAGATCATCCAGGGTCATCTAGTGACTAAAAGTGCACCCCAGTTCATCCAGGGTCATCTAGTGACTCAAAGTGTACCCCAGATCATCCAGGGTCATCTAGTGACTGCAAGTGCACCCAAGAACTTTTTATGTCATCTAGTGGCTCCAAGGGTACTCCAGATCATCCAGGGTCATCTAGTGACTTCAAGAGTACCCCAGATCATCCAGGGTCATCTAGTGACTTCAAGAGTACCCCAGATCATCCAGGGTCATCTGGTGACTCCAAGAGTACCCAAGATCTTCAAGGGTCATCCAGTGACTGTAAGCGCACCCGAGAACATCTTATGTCATCTAGTGACTCCAAAGGTACCCCAGATCATCCAGGGTCATCTAGTGACTCCAAGAGTACCCCAGATCATCCAGGGTCATCTAGTGACTCCAAGGCCAAGGGCACCCCAGATCATCCAGGGTCATCTAGTGACCACAAGTGCACCCCAGTTCATCCAGGGTCATCTAGTGACTCCAAGTGTGACCCAGATCATCCAGGGTCATCTAGTGACTGCAAGTGCAACCGAGAACATCTTATGTCATTTAGTGACTCCAAGTGAATCCTTGTGTGCCCCATGACCCCAAGTACACCACAGAGTACCAATTGTCATTTGTTGACTTCAACTACACCCTAGGCCATCCTGGGTCATCTAATGACTCCAAAATGAGCCCCAGAGCATCCTGTGTCATCTGGTGACTCCAAGTGCACCCTAGACCATCCATGGGCTTCTGGCGATTCCAAGTGCAACCCAAATAATCATATGTCATCCAGCATCTCCAAATACAGCCCTGCGTGTCCCATTACTCCAAGTGCACCGCTCACTGCCTCATGACTCCAAGTGCACCCCTGAGCATTCTGTATCATCTAGTGACTCCAAATACACCCCTGTTCACCTGCTCTATGATTCCAAGTGTACCCCTGAGAATTCTGTCATCCAGTATCTCCAAGTGCATCCCATGACTCCAAGCGCACCCCTAAGCATTCTATGACTCTAGGTGCCCCCCCCCCCGAGCATTCTGTACCATCCAGTGCACCCCTGTGTGCCCCATCACTCCAAGTGCACCCATGTGTGCCCCATGACTCCAAATGCACCCCTCACTGTGCCATGACTCCAAGTGCACCCCTGAACATTCTGCATCAACTAGAGTCTCCTAGAGTCTCCAAGTGCACCCCTTTGCACCCCAAAGACTCGAAAAGGACAAAATAGAATGTTATTAGGATATTTTCTCTTCAGCTTGAATGTTTTTCATTCTTTAAGAATGGAGCGAATCAGGAAAATAACACATTGTGGCTACTAGATGGTGCCGATGATCATAGTGAAAAAGCATTCATTTCCTATACTCATCAGCTCCATCTAGTGGCCACAATATGGTATTTTCCTGATTCACTCGTGTTTATGAATAAAAGGTATTTGACCTGGAGAGAAAATAGTCTAATGACAGGCAGATTCACAGGACAAATAGCGTTGCAATTTTTTTTCTGGTTAAATATATAGTACATCTAAAACCCATGTAGAGTATGTCACATTTGTGTGTAAATGCAACTTTCATTGCTCGTTCTGTGTGAATGGAGAAAAACTGAATGTTATTAGGCTATTTTCTGTCTAGGTCAGATTATCTTCACTAATAAAAAATCAGGAAAATACGGCATTGTGGCCACTAGATGAAGCTGACGATCGTACGAAGTAATGACTACTATAAATCTCATCTCCATCTAGTGGCTATTTTATGGTATTTTCCTGATTAACTCTATTCTGTATGAGTGAAAATAGCCTAATAACATTCAGTTTTGCCTACATTAGCACAGACGGAATATACAAACAGTTTTAATGCAAGAATAGCTCCTCAGAATCGTTTTTTTTTTTTTTTTTTTTTTTTAATGTACCTCTTTTTGTTAGAGCCTTTTGTTCTTTATCTAGATATTTTAAATGGAAGGGTGGTAATTTTCATTGCTTGTGGACCGGGCTCCCATTCCAAATTTAAATGATATGCTATTTAACTGTAGAAAAGGTAAAAGGCTTAAAATTAGAATAGAATTGTAACTTAAAAGTAGCATAGAATTGTAGGTTGGGAAAGCAGCTCAATGGAGAGACGTATACATTTAATGCTTGATAAGACCGAGTTCCTCGGAAAGAAATGGCAATTTAATGACTGTAATAATATTGAAGCTTTGGGCTATAAGGCTTTAAAAAAAAAAAAAAAAAAGTATTTTTGAAGGTTGATGGCATACAGAGATAAATTTGCAGTGTTGTATATATTTGAATAAATAAAGTATAAGGATGACCTTGGTTTTATTTAATTATTTGATCATATAGATTCAAAATAAAGTAAAAAAAACAAACAAATATTTTTTTTTTTTTTTTTTTTTTGGGAAGGGGAAATAGGGAGAATAATTGTACATTGTAAAAATATAATGTGGATATTGCAATGTGTGTTTTATTGCTTGTATCTTTGTTTATATAATAAAAGAAAGAATAAAAAAACAAATAAAAAAACCAAATAGATAAATAAATAAATACATAAATAAATAAAAAATAATAATATAAATATATACATCAGAGATATCAGGTTTTTTTTTTTTTTTTCCTTTTCTCCCAAATTTGGACATTTTCCCATGATTGTTTTTGTTTGCACTTGTTGATGTCATCACATGTGGGTGATAATAATGGGAGGGGTTTTAGGGTACTGTATATACAGTATGTTGTGTTTAGGGTGCACAGGCTCCGCCCCCCCTATCCATGAGTCCAGCCCCTTTCAGGACGCTAGATGCATAGATTCCAATGGAGGTGGGTTTTTTGTTTTTTTAAGCACCTGGTTAAAGCCAGAGGCTCTAATAGGCTTCAAAATAGGGTGGGCTCCGGGGCCACAGAGAATGCGAATCAAGCCCACCCAGGTGTGTATAATAGCGAATGAACATTCGCTATTGTAACACTGACCCTCTTTCCGACCAACCAGGAAGCAGGTCTTGAGACCTGTCACCCAATTGGTTGGAAGGACAGGCGATCCTATTGGACCTCCTAGGAGGAAAAGGGAGGAAAGGCATGGCGGAAGCGAGGAGGAGGAGAGGACACAGGAGCCGCTGCTCCATGTCCGATGCCCGCCCCCCTGCCACCTAGATGGGGCAACTACCGGATCGGCCGGCAGACAGCGAGCGTGCGGGGGGGAGGCGGGGAATTTTCGAGGTGTCGCCAGGGGGTGGTGGTTTGCTCCATTGGTTTCAAAGAAAATAAAGCTGCTAGAATGGTCCAACCAATCACCTGACTTGAATCCAATAGAAAATCTATGGAAAGAACTAAAAGATCCGAGTCCATAGAAGAGGTCCATGGAGACTTCAAGATTTGAAGACTGTTTGTGTGGAAGAATGGGCCGAAATCACATCTGAGCAACGCATGCGACTCGTTTCTCCATACAGGAGCCTGCGTCTTGGAACCGTCATTACCAACAAAGGATTTTGTACCAAGTATTAAATACATTTCAGTGAGCGGATTCAATACCTTTTCCCGGTGTCCTTCCATTTTATTACACAGAACTTAGTCCGTAGGGTTCAATATTGAGTTGGCCAATCCCTTTGCAGCTATAACAGCTTCATCTCCTCTGGGAAGGCCGTCCACAAGGTTTAGGAGTGTGTCTATGGGAATGTTTGACCATTCTTCCAGAAGTGCATTTGTGAGGTCAGGCACTGATGTTGGATGAGAAGGCCTGGCTCACAATCTTCGCTCTAATTCCCCCCAAAAGGTGCCCCCCCCTCCACCAAATGATTTGGACCAGTGCACAAAGCAAGGTCCATAAAGACATGGATGAGCGAGTTTGAGGTGGAGGAACATGACTGGCTGCACAGAGTCCTGACCTCAACCTGCCCGATAGAACACCTTTGGGATGAATTAGAGCGGTGACTGAGAGCCAGGCCTTCTCATCCAACATCAGTGCCTGACCTCACAAATGCTCTTCTGGAAGAATGGTCAAACATTCCCATAGACACACTCCTAAACCTTGTGGACGGCCTTCCCAGAAGAGTTGAAGCTGTTATAGCTGCAAAGGGCGGAGCCAACTCAATATTGAACCCTACGGACTAGATGGAGCTGATGTTCATAGGATATAAATACTTTTTTTTTTTAACTATAAATGTTCTCTCCATCTAGTGGTTATAATGCAACATGCCAACTGATGCAAAACAGTTAATCATTTTCTGCTGTGGCTGATTGACTCAGTTTGATCAAATTTAACCACTTAAGGAACGGAAGTATTTGCCCCCTTAATGACCAGGCCATGTTTTGGTGCTACGGCACTGCGTCCCTTTAACTGACAATTGCGCGGTCGTGCGACACTGTACCCAAACAAAATGTATGTACTTTTTTCCACAAATAGAGCTTTCTTTTGGTGGTATTTGATCACCTCTGCGGTTTTTATTTTTTTGCGCTATAAACAAAAAAGAGCGACAATTTTGAAAAAAAAAACATTGTTTTTTACTTTTTGCTATAATAAATATCCCCCAATTTAAAAAAAAAAAAAACAAATTTCTTCATCAGTTTAGGCTAATATATATTTTCTTCTACATATTTTTGGTAAAAAAAAAAAAATTTGCAATAAGCGTATATTGATTGGTTTGCGCAAAAGTTATAGCTTTTACAAAATACGGGATAGATTTATGGCATTTTTATTATTAATTTATTTTTTACTAGTAATGGCGGCAATCAGCTATTTTTTTTAGCGGGACTGCAACAGTGTGGCGGACAGATCGGACACTTTTGACACTTTATTTTTTTTTAGGACCATTGTCATTTATACAGCGATCAGAGCTAAAAAAAATAGCCACTGATTACTGTATAAATGTCACTGGCAGGGAAGGGGTTAACACTAGGGGGGCGATCAAGGGGTTAAATGTGTAATAGAGAGGTGCTTCTAAGGTGTTTCTAAGGCCCCTGTCACACTGGGGTGGTGGGTGCGTCGGCGGTATACCATCAATTTTGTGGCGCTATTTGGCCGCTAGCGGGGCTCTTTTACCCCCTGCTAGTGTATACACCGCTCCTAAAGCGCCCCTGCCCATTGAAAACAATTGGGCAGCGCCGCTAAACCACCAGCAAAGCAGGGGCGCTTAAAATAGTGCCGCTTTACCAACGGCGCCCGCCCCAGTGTGAAAGTAGCCTTTTTATATGGGGGGAGGGATGCCTGGGAGTAGAGAGAGATCACTGTTCCTGATCACTAGGAACAGCTGATCTCTCTCTCCTCCCCCTGTCAGAATGGGGATCTGTCTGTTTACATTAACAGATCCCAGATCTGTGGAGTGATCGCTGGTAGCCAGCGGACATTGCGGCCACTGGCCACGGCACCGGGGACGTGGCGCATGCGCGCACCTGCTAAAGCCTTTTAAAGAGCCGATGTACAAAGACGGCGATTGGCGCAGCCGTGCCTAACCTGCCGCAGTACAACTGTGGCGGGTGGTCGGCAAGTAGTTAAATTGAGTCTAAATTACACCGGTCTACGAGGAGAAAGCCTCGGAAATGGAAGTAGCTAAATGTTACCAGAATTGGGTCACTAATAAAGGAAAATGAAGTCCTGAGTATTAATTGGCTCCAGTTGCCAAGATACAGCATCAGGTCAAAATTGTTTCAAATGCGATTATGCTCCATAACTTTTCTGCAAAATGTGATATAGCAATGAGAATGGTGGCACGCCAGTCATTAGAAATGTACAGTGGGGACGGAAAGTATTCAGACCCCCTTAAATTTTTCACTCTTTGTTATATTGCAGCCATTTGCTAAAATCATTTAAGTTCATTTTTTTCCTCATTAATGTACACACAGCACCCCATATTGTACACACAGCACCCCATATTATACACACAGCACCCCATATTGTACACACAGCTCCCCATATTGTACACACAGCACCCCATATTGTACACACAGCCCACCATATTGTACACACAGCACCCCATATTGTACACACAGCCCCCCATATTGTACACACAGCCCCCCATATTGTACACACAGCCCCCCATATTGTACACACAGCCCCCCATATTGTACACACAGCACCCCATATTGTACACACAACACCCCATATTGTACACACAGCACCCCATATTGTACACACAGCCCCCCATATTGTATACACAGCCCCCCATATTGTACACACAGCCCCCCATATTGTACACACAGTACCCCATATTGTACACACAGCACCCCATATTGTACACACAGCACCCCATATTGTACACACAGCCCCCCATATTGTACACACAGCACCCCATATTGTACACACAGCCCCCCATATTGTACACACAGCCCCCCATATTGACAGAAAAACACAGAATTGTTGACATTTTTGCAGATTTATTAAAAAAGAAAAACTGAAATATCACATGGTCCTAAGTATTCATACCCTTTGCTCAGTATTTAGTAGAAGCCCCTTTTTGATCTAATACAGACATGAGTCTTTTTTGGGAAAGATGCAACAAGTTTTTCACACCTGGATTTGGGGATCCTCTGCCATTCCTCCTTGCAGATCCTCTCCAGTAGGGATGAGCTTCGTGTTCGAGTCGAACCCATGTTCGACTCGAACATCGGCTGTTCGATCGTTCGCCGAATTGCGAACGATATGGGCCGTTCGCGCCAAATTCGTGTGGCGCGTCACGGCCCATAATTCACTGCGGCATTGCAGTGCATTGCTTTCTGATGATTGGCCAAGCATGCACTATGACCCGCATGCTTGGCCAATCACAGCGCCGCCTTAACAGAGAGCCATAATTGGCCAAAGCCTCTTTGGAGGCTTTGGCCAATTATGGCTCAGGGGATTTAGTACACGCCCCACACTATATAAGGCCGCCTGCACGGCGGCCCTGTGCAGTGTGTTCAGGTGTGCTTAGAGAGAGAGAGAGACAGTGTCATTTCATTTGAGTTAGATAGATTAGGCAGGACAGTCAGTCAGTTAGCTGCACTTAAAGTGTATTGTGTATATATATATGCATCCCAGGTGTTGCATATATATATATATATATACACTGTATTCAGTTTAGCTAGATCCGTTCCTGTTATCTTATAGACTATTTACATTTGGTGCAGTGCGTCCTGCTCACAGTGTTCAGCTAGATCCGTTCCTGTTATATTCCTACTGACAGGCAGGCTTGTCTTGTTACAGTGAATACAGCTACCTGAAGAAAATTGCTGGTGTTCTTTTGATCCTATTAGTACCACAGTCAGGCAGCTAGACTATTTACAGTTAGTGCAGTGCGTCTTGCTCACAGTGTTCTGCTAAACCTACAAGTTAGTGGGGTGCGCCCTGCTCACAGTGTTCAGCTAAACCTACAAGTTAGTGGGGTGCGTCCACCTCACAGTGTTCAGCTAAAGCTACCTGTAGAAGGTTGGTGGTGTTCTCATACTACAGGCAGGCAGTTGATTTTGCTAGCTGCAGTATCAGTACATATATATATATATATATATCCCAGCTTAGTGCAGCTACAGGCCATTAGTATGTCTGGAAGGCCAAGAAGGAGAGGCAGACAGTCACAAGCCAATAAGCATAGGTGTGCACAGCCTATTGCATTAGGGTGTGCACACCAAAGCTCCAACACATATGCGTTTGACATATTTACCGGCCTTTTCCCCGCTCTCCATCCTGAAACAATGGGAGGAAGGGGGAGAAAGGGAGCACATGGGGGACCCGGGCAACAGAAGGAAGAGAAACAGGGAAAGGAGGGGTGGCATATATTAGTACCAATCCCCTATATTTTCCTCCTGTGGCAGCTGAATGTTGACAAAAGGGTGAGGAGGAGAAGCCTACTTTCAGCTGCTGCAGGAGGAAAATACAGATCGGTTCCACAAAATTCCACCCCTGCCGCCCCTCCTGTCCAGGTTCTGAGGATCGTTAAGAAAGGATTGCGGTTTACCTGTCACCTGCCCACGATTGACAGGTTGCCAACCCCAGGATTAGGGTGTGCCCAGGCACACCTGGCACACCCCTTGCGCACGCCTATGCCAATAAGAGAGGGCAAGCAGGCTCTGTGTCTAGTGCTGGTCGTGGAGACGGTGCATCCTCATCAGCACGTGGCCATGGGACACGCTTGGCCTTTTTTTCGGCAGCTGGCCATGTTGAGCCGCAACATGCGGAAGACTTGGTCGAGTGGATGACCAAGCCGTCCTCATCCTCCTCATCCTCTCTCACCCATGCCCAGGGTACTTTGTCTGGCAAAGCAGCGGCCTCTTCCCTTGGCTCAATGTCATCAGTGACTCCTTCCCTAGCCCCACCATGTCCTCCTGAGGAGTCCCTCGAACTGTTTGACCACAGTGTTGGGTACATGCTCCAGGAGGATGCCCAGCGTTTGGAAGGCTCTGATGATGATACTGAGCTCGATGAAGGCAGTAACACGAGCACGGACAGAGGGGGTGCCCAAGAAGGACAGCAATCTGGCAGTCATGCTCCCCCTGCTGCAGCATACTGCCAGGTTTGCTCCAGTGATGAGGAGGGAGGGGATGATGAGGTCACTGACGCAACGTGGGTGCCTGATAGGAGAGAGGAGGAGGAGGAGGAGGAGGAGGCGGCACATCACCAACGAGGCAGGATGCCCTCCAGGGGCCAGCCTAAGGGCAGCACATTGACTGCATCACACCCCAAAGCTCCACATGTGCAGGGCGCTGCAGTCTCTGCGCGTTATTCAAAAAGTTCTTTGGTGTGGGCCTTTTTTGAGACGAGTGCATCAGATCGCACCGCTGCTATTTGCAACATATGTCTCAAGCGTATCTCGCGTGGCCAAAACATCTCCCGCTTGGGTACCACATGCTTGACCAGACATATGTTGACCTGCCATGCAGTTCGTTGGCAAGCGTATCTAAAAGACCCACACCAAAGAACAAAGAGGACCTCTGCTTGCTCCTCATCAGCTGAGATTTCCAACCCCACTAGACCTTCAGTCCTCTCTGAGACCTGCACTGAGAGGAATGAAGGTGTAGAATTAGGTGTGTCACAGCCACGTACTTGTGGGCAATCTGATTTTGGTACACCGACGTCAGATTGTACCAGGCAAATTTCCCTGCCCCAGCTGCTGCACGGCCGAAAGAAGTTTGCTCCCAGCCATCCACATGCCCAACGGTTGAATGCTAGCTTGGCAAAATTGCTAGCACTTCAACTGCTGCCTTTTCAGTTGGTAGACTCTGCCCCCTTCCGTGAGTTTGTGGAATGTGCGGTTCCTCAGTGGCAGGTACCCAAACGCCACTTTTTCTCACGGAAGGCAATTCCGGCTCTCTACCAGCATGTGGAAGGCAATGTCCATGCCTCGCTGGACAGGGCGGTCAGCGGTAAGGTGCATATTACCGCTGACTCATGGTCCAGCAGGCATGGACAGGGACGTTACCTAAGTTTCACGGCGCATTGGGTGACTCTGCTGGCAGCTGGGAAGGATGCAGGACAAGGTGCAGTAGTGTTGGAGGTTGTTCCGCCACCACGCCTCCAAAATGCTAATGATTGTGACACACCTCTCTCCTCCACCCCCTCCTCTTCTTCTTCCTCCATGGCCTCTTCCTCGGAACCAGCGGTGCTCCGTAGTCGTTCAAGGGGCTACGCAAGTACGCAGGCCAAAAGATGCCATGCGGTGCTTGAGCTGGTGTGCTTGGGGGACAGGAGCCACACTGGGGCAGAGGTTCTGTCAGCTCTGCAGGGGCAGGTTCAGAGGTGGTTGACGCCACGCCAACTTAAGGCAGGAATGGTGGTTTGCGACAATGGCACCAACCTCCTCTCTGCCCTCCGACAGGGACAAATGACCCATGTGCCCTGTTTGGCTCACGTCCTTAACTTGGTGGTGCAGCGGTTCTTGGGCAGGTACCCGGGCTTACAGGATGTCCTGAGGCAGGCCAGGAAAGTCTGTGTGCATTTCCGCCGGTCATATAATGCCAGTGCTCGGCTGACGGACCTCCAAAAGGAGTTTAACCTGCCCAAGAACCGCCTAATCTGTGACATGCCCACCAGGTGGAACTCAACGTTTGCCATGCTGCAGCGGCTGCACACGCAGCAGAGGGCCATCAATGAGTACCTGTGCGACTATGGCACCAGGACAGGGTCAGGGGAGCTTGGTTTTTTTCCCCACGCCAGTGGGCCATGATCAGGGATGCATGCACTGTCCTGTCACCATTTGAGGAGGCCACGAGGATGGTGAGCAGTGACAGTGCATGCATCAGTGACACTGTCCCCCTTGTCCACCTGTTGGAGCACACGCTGCGTGGAATAATGGACAGGGCACTTGAGGCAGAACAGAGGCAGGAAGAGGAGGACTTCCTTAGCTCTCAAGGCCCCCTTTATCCAGACAGTGTTCCTGCGTGCCCGCCGATCACACAGGAAGAGGACGAGGAGGAAGAGGAGGAGGAGGAGGAGGAAGATTGTGTCAGTATGGAGGTGGAGCCTGGCACTCAGCATCAGCAGCAGTCTTTAAGGGATCAGTCCCAAGAAACACATGGACTTGTACGTGGCTGGGAGGAGGTGGCTGCGGACCATGTCGTCCTTAGTGACCCAGAGGACTCCGGACCGAATGCCTCAGCAAACCTACGCTGCATGGCCTCCCTGATCCTGCAAAGCCTGCGTAAGGATCCTCGTATTCGTGGTATCAAGGAGAAGGACCAATACTGGCTGGCAACCCTCCTTGATCCACGTTACAAGGGTAAGGTTGCGGACCTTATCTTGCCATCGCAGAGGTAGCAGAGGATGAAACATCTTCGGGAGGCCTTGCAGAAAGGTCTGTGCAACGCGTTCCCAGAGACTGGGAGGTTACAAACTCCTGTTTCTGGACAACGTGTTGCTGAGGCTTCGGTCAGTCAAAGAAGGAGCGGTGGAGAAGGTGGCCGTCTGACCGATGCGTTCAGACAATTTTTTGGTCCGCAGCCCCAAGGTATGATCGGTTCCAGCAACCATCGCCAGCGTCTGTTTTACATGGTGCAGGAATACCTAGGGGCAAGATCAGACTTGGACACCTTTCCCACCGAAAATCCTCTGGGTTACTGGGTCTTGAGGATGGATCACTGGCCAGAGCTTGCACAGTATGCAATTGAGCTACTGGCCTGTCCTGCATCCAGCGTTCTTTCGGAACGCACATTCAGTGCTGCTGGAGGCGTGGTAACCGATCACAGGGTGCGTCTGTCCACTGACTCGGTCGATCGACTGACCTTCATAAAAATGAATGAGTCTTGGATCACCACCAGCTACCAAGCACCTGATGCTGATGTAACCGAATAATTTTTTTTGAAATCTCAGATCCCTTCAAAGACTGCCTATGCTGATGCTGAGTGACTATCCCTGAGTAATTATCCTCTTCCTCCTCAATCATCACGCTGATAGCTTGTAAGAACATTTTTGGTTCTGGGTGCCACCACCAGTGCCTAAGGCACAATTTTTCAGCCCTTGTTTAACAGGGGCGTGTAATTACGATTTTTGATGTAATACTTTGCAGCAGGGCTCGTTCCTGCATTCCAACTAGAGTGTCTGTGAGGGGTTGCAGTGTTGTGGCACCAGCACCAGTGCCTAAGGCCCAATTTTTCAGCCCTTGTTTAACAGGGGCGTGTAATTACAATTTTTGATGCAATACTTTGCAGCAGGGCTCGTTCCTGCATTCCAACTAGAGTGTCTGTGAGGGGTTGCAGTGTTGTGGCACCAGCACCAGTGCCTAAGGCCTAATTTTTCAGCTCCTGTTCAACAGGGGCATGTAATTACAATTCTTGATCTAATATTTCACAGCAGAGCCCTGTGAGGGCTTACAGTGTTGTGGCCACAGCAACACCTAAGGCCCAAATTTCTGCTGAGTATATAGGGCAGGACCCTACTTTCAAACAACTAACTTACAAACGACTCCTACTTGCAAACGGAAGGAGACAACAGGAAGTGAGAATAAATCTACCCCTAGGAAGGGAAATTCTCTCCTGTAAGAGTTAATATGGGAAAAACATTTCTCCTTTCCACTGATGCTTTCCAATCCATTGGGACAAAAAGTGAGGTGAAATCTTCTGAAGAGGAGGAAAGACAGCAAAACAAATGTCACAGGGGTGATAACCCTTCCCTATGTTTTCCAAAAAGCTTAAAAAAGATTTTTTGGCTGGAGCTAAACACGTTAAAAATGTACCCGTTCAAAATTACAAAGAGATTCTACTTAACAACAAACCTACAGCCTGTATACTGCTGTTCAGAGTATATAGGGCCTGGTGGCCCCACACCTTTCCTTATTTTAATTTGGGTGCGGGGTTCCCCTTAATATCCATACAAGACCCAAAGGGCCTGGTAATGGACTGGGGGGTACCCATGCCGTTTGTCTCACTGATTTTCATCCATATTGCCAGGACCAGACATTACATTAAACCCGCAAGCAGTTTAAATGAGATTTTTTCCTTTAAAAATTACATTTGGTGCAGGGACTGTTCTAAACACGGGAAACACGCGTCACTTTACAGGCATACTATAGATACCCCTCAGGTACGATATTTAAAAGAATATTTCACTTTTTTTTTTTTACTTTAAGCATCATTAAAATCACTGCTCCCGAAAAAACGTTTTTAAAAGTTTTTTTTGCATTGATACATGTCCCCTGGGGTAGGACCCGGGTCCCCAAACCCTTTTTAGGACAATACCATGCAAATTAGCCTTTAAAATGAGCACTTTTGATTTCGAACGTTCGAGTCCCATAGACGTCAATGGGGTTCTAACGTTCGTGCGAACTTTCGGTCCGTTCGCAGGTTCTGGTGCGAACCGAACCGGGGGGTGTTCGGCTCATCCCTACTCTCCAGTTCTGTCAGGTTGGATGGTAAACGTTGGTGGACGGCCATTTTTAGGTCTCTCCAGAGATGCTCAATTGGGTTTAAGTCAGGGCTCTGGCTGGGCCATTCAAGAACAGTCACGGAGTTGTTGTGAAGCCACTCCTTCGTTATTTTAGCTGTGTGCTTAGGGTCATTGCCTTGTTGGAAGGTAAACCTTCGGCCCAGTCTGAAGTCCTGAGCACTCTGGAGAAGGTTTTTGTCCAGGATATCCCTGTACTTGGCCGCATTCATCTTTCCCTCGATTGCAACCAGTCGTCCTGTCCCTGCAGCTGAAAAACACCCCCACAGCATGATGCTGCCACCACCATGCTTCACTGTTGGGACTGTATTGGACAGGTGATGAGCAGTGCCTGGTTTTCTCCACACATATCGCTTAGAATTAAGGCCAAAAAGTTCTATCTTGGTCTCATCAGACAAAAGAATCTTATTTCTCACCATCTTGGAGTCCTTCAGGTGTTTTTTAGCAAACTCCATGCGGGCTTTCATGTGTCTTGCACTGAGGAGAGGCTTCCGTCGGGCCACTCTGCCATAAAGCCCCGACTGGTGGAGGGCTGCAGTGATGGTTGACTTTCTACAACTTTCTCCCATCTCCCGACTGCATCTCTGGAGCTCAGCCACAGTGGTCTTTGGGTTCTTCTTTACCTCTCTCACCAAGGCTCTTCTCCCCCGATAGCTCAGTTTGGCCGGACGGCCAGCTCTAGGAAGGGTTCTGGTCGTCCCAAACGTCTTCCATTTAAGGATTATGGAGGCCACTGTGCTCTTAGGAACCTTAAGTGCAGCAGAAATTTTTTTTATAACCTTGGCCAGATCTGTGTCTTGCCACAATTCTGTCTCTGAGCTCTTCAGGCAGTTCCTTTGACCTCATGATTCTCATTTGCTCTGACATGCACTGTGAGCTGTAAGGTCTTATATAGGCAGGTGTGTGGCTTTCCTAATCAAGTCCAATCAGTATAATTAAACACAGCTGGACTCAAATGAAGGTTTAGAACCATCTCAAGGATGATCAGAAGAAATGGACAGAACCTGAGTTAAATATATGAGTGTCACAGCAAAGGGTCTGAATACTTAGGACCATGTGATATTTCAGTTTTTCTTTTTTAATAAATCTACAAAAATGTCAACAATTCTGTGCTTTTCTGCCAATATGGGGTGCTGTGTGTACAATATGGGGGGCTGTGTGTACAATATGGGGTGCTGTGTGTACAATATGGGGGGCTGTGTGTATAATATGGGGTGCTGTGTGTACAATATGAGGTGCTGTGTGTACAATATGGGGTGCTGTGTGTATAATATGGGGTGCTGTGTGTATAATATGGGGTGCTGTGTGTACAATATGAGGTGCTGTGTGTACAATATGGGGTGTTGTGTGTACAATATGGGGTGCTGTGTGTACAATATGGGGTGCTGTGTGTACAATATGGGGTGCTGTGTGTACATTAATGAGGAAAAAATTAACTTAAATGATTTTAGCAAATGGCTGCAATATAACAAAGAGGGAAAAATGTAAGGGGTCTGAATACATTCCGTCCCCACTGTATCTTTTTATTGATACCAATAATGTAACTTTCTATTCATTTATTGTTTTTTTATGTAACATTTTCATTCCCCCCTCCACACCATTGGGACTGTGAAAGGCATGGACTTTTTGTTCTCGTTTAGCCAATGACGCAGATAGGTTGCACATGTAATGAGGGACCCAACTCTTGTCCTTATCCCCTAGTTTGCATCCAAAATGTCGGTGGTATGCCTTTTTTTTTTTTTACTACTGCCGTCATGCTTCACTTTTGAGACGCAATTGTAACCTCACCACAAATATAGAAGATGTTATCTGTGTTGTTTACACAGTTTGGAGGCGTCTTGGCCTCTGAGGGAAAATATCATGCAACTGTTCCTTGGAAATGTTGGGCAATGACCCTTTCACAAGCCACCAGATGTAACTGTACAGTGCATAGATCTGACCAACACAAATGTACCTTGCTATAAAAGAACAATAAATGACAGGTCATAATCTTCAGTCTCAAAGTGAAGATACATTTATACCCTTCCATGTGAGACCATTTTCATTGTTCTACTATACTTTGTTGAGAAGTCACGGGGGGCATCATGAACATCAGACACCTCTGCCGCCCTCCCTATTCATGTGCCGGCCCCTTTCAGGACACCGGACACATTAAATACAATGGCAGGGATAGGCGGGGGGGGGGGGGTGTATTTTGAAGCATGTGATTAGAGCCAGAGGCTCTAATAGGCTTCAAAGTAGGGTGGGCTCGGGATGCAGAGCACTGTGTCCCAATCCCACCCTGTTGTGTGAACAAATGAATGGGGTGGGCGACTACATGGCAAATGAGGTTCAATGTAGAAAAATGTAAAATAATGCTTTTGGGTGGCAAAAATCTGAATGCAATCTATACACTGGGGGGAGAACCTCTGGGGGAATCTAGGATGGAAAAGGACCTGGGGGTCCTAGTAGATGATAGGCTCAGCAATGGCATGCAATGCCAAGCTGCTGCTAATAAAGCAAACAGAATATTGGCATTAAAAAGGGGATCAACTCCAGAGATAAAACGATAATTCTCCCGCTCTACAAGACTCTGGTCCGGCCGCACCTGGAGTATGCTGTCCAGTTCTGGGCACCAGTCCTCAGGAAGGATGTACTGGAAATGGAGCGAGTACAAAGAAGGGCAACAAAGCTAATAAAGGGTCTGGAGGATCTTAGTTATGAGGAAAGGTTGCGAGCACTGAACTTATTCTCTCTGGAGAAGAGACGCTTGAGAGGGGATAAGATTTCAATTTACAAATACTGTATTGGTGACCCCACAATAGGGATAAATCTTTTTCGCAGAAGAGAGTTTAATAAGACTCGTGGCCACTCATTACAATTAGAATAAAAGAGGTTTAACCTTAAACTACGTAGAGGGTTCTTTACTGTAAGAGCGGGAAGGATGTGGAATTCCCTTCCACAGGCGGTGGTCTCAGCGGGGAGCATTGATAGCTTCAAGAAACTATTAGATAATCACCTGAATGACCGCAACATACAGGGATATGTAATGTAATACTGACACATAATCACACACATAGGTTGGACTTGATGGACTTGTGTCTTTTTTCAGCCTCACCTACTATGTAACTATGTAACTATGTGTGGCATAGCGAATTAATTTTTGCTATTTTCACACCAGTGTTCCTCCCTGCCAATCAGCAGGCAGGTTAGTGAGACCTGTCTCCTGATTGGCCAAAGCATTAGGCGATCCTATTGGATGCCCAACGCTTTGGCGGAAGAGGACACACGGCGGAGGAAGAGAGCTGCCGAGCCGCCAAGGATAAGAACCGCCGAGCCGCTGAGGAGGAGAGCCGCCACTCCAGGAGGGGAGCGGTAAGTGCCGCCAGACCGGCCACGCACAGGGGGTGGGGGGGTGGGGGAGGTTGTTTTAGTGAAGTGATGGCTGCATTTACAGGGCACAAGTGGCTGCATATGATGGGCACAGTGGCTGCATTTGATGGGCACAGTGGCTGCATTTGATGGGCACAGTGGCTGCATTTGATGGGCACAGTGGCTGCATTTGATGGGCACAGTGGCTGCATTTGTATCACTGGAGCTTTTATTTTTTTGCTAAATAAACAAAAGAATGACCAAACATTTTGAAAAAAACTAACATTTTTCATAGTTTGTTATAAAATTTTGCAAACAGGTAATTTTTCTCCTTCACCGATGGGAACTGATGAGGTGGCACTGATGGGCACTGATGAGGAGGCACTGATAAGGCTGCACTGATAGGTGGCACTGAAGGGCACTGATAGGTGGCACTGATAGGTGACACTGATGATGAGGCGCTAATGGCCACTGATTGGCAGCACAGGTGGGCACTGTTAGGTGACACTGGTGGGCACTGATAGGTGGCACTGGTTGGAACTGATTAGCAGCACTGGTGGGCACTGATGGAAACTAATAGGTGGCACTGGGCACTAATAGGCGGCACTGAGAGATGGCACTGATGGGCACTGATAGGCACTGATAAGCACTGATAGGCAGCACTGATAGGTGACACTGATGATGAGGCACTGATGGGCACTGATTGGCAGCACTGGTGGGCACTTATAGGTGACACTGGTGGGCACTGATTAGCAGCACTGGTGGGCACTGATAAGTGGCACTGGTTGACACTGATTAGCAGCACTGCTGGGCACTGATAGGTGGCACTGATGGACACTGATAGGTGGAACTGGGCACTAATAGGTGGCACTGAAGGGCACTGAGAGGTGGCACTGATAAGCACTGATAGGCGGCACTAATAGGTAGCACTGGTGGAGACTGTTAGGCGGCACTGATAGGTGACACTGATGATGAGGCACTGATGGGCACAGATTGGTAACACTGGTTGGCACTGATTAGCAGCATTGTTGGGCACTAATTGGGACTGGTATCCCTGTAACAGAAGCCAAATGGCGGCGTTCTTCTTTTCTCCTCCCGCTGATTGTGAGGAGAAAAAAGCCAATAACCAGCTTCTGTTTACTTCTGTGATAAGCTGCCATTGGCTGACAGCTAATCACATGGTAAAGGGCCACCGTGATGGGCCCCTCATCCTGTTCTGTGATCGGTTGAGTCCGCATGCCACAGGGGGTGCCGCGATCATGGGAGGACATCTATGGATGCCCTCCCAGCACTGAAAGCCCACGCTATAGCAGTCTTTTGGGCAGAACGTGGTTAATCTTGGTTCACCTATATGTGTGGTGTATTCATTCATTGCGTCACAGTACAGGGAGGAATGTACACCAACTAAGTATTTTGTTTTTTACATATTTTATATAAAATAAAGTATATTTAAAAAAAAAAATATATATATATATATATGTATATATATATATATATATAAAATATATATATATATATATATATATATATATATATATATATATATATATATATTTTTTTTTTTTAAATATACTTTATTTTATATAAAATATGTAAAAAACAAAATACTTAGTTGGTGTACATTCCTCCCTGTACTCATTATATATATAATGATAGATAGATAGATAGATAGATAGATAGATAGATAGATAGATAGATAGATAGATAGATAGATAGATAGATAGATAGATAGATAGATAGACAGACAAAAAAAAAAACAATATTTTTTACTTTCTGCAATAAAACACATGCAAAAAAAGAAAAAAAACGAATTTCTTCATCAATTTAGGCCAATATGAAAAAATAAAACAAAATTTGAAAAAAAAAATCTAATTTCTTCATCAATTTAGGCCAATATATATTCTGCTACATATTTTTGTTAAAAAAAAGTCACAATAAGCAAAAAATATGGTTTGTGCAAAAGTTATCGCATCTACAAACTATGGGATATTTTTATTTACATTTTTTTTTTTACTAGTAATTGGGGTGATCAGTGACTTATAGCAGGACTGCGATATTGCTGCCGGACAGTCAGACACCTAACTGACACTTGACACTTTTTGAGGACCAGAGACACTAATACAGTGATCAGTGCTAAAAAAATATGGACTGTCTCTGTACTAATGACACTGGAAGAGAAGGGGTCAGTGGCGGCCCGTCCATTAGGGGCGCCTGGGCGCCGCCCCCTCTCTCCATGCCACCCCCCCCTAGTTCATCGCTCCTTCACCGCTCCAAAAAAGCTGCTGGCAGGACTTTTTCTGACGCCCTGCCAGCGCACCGCTCCAGTGTGAAAGCCCTCAGGGCTTTCACACTGGAGTGAATGGAGCTGCTGTTTTGGGGTGGTTTGCAGGCACTATTTTTAACACTATAGCGCCTGCAAAACGCTCTCAGTGTGAAAGGGGTCCAAGGGGCTAACATCACGGTCAATCAAAGGGTTAGCTGTATGCCCAGCCAGTGTTTATGTGTACTGTGGGAGGTGCTTTTACTAGGGGAAGAGGTGGAATTTATTCTCTGCTTTGCAGGGACACCAATTCCAACCCTTCCCTCCTGTCAGAACTGCGACCTGCCCTGTTTACATAGGCAGATCGCCGTTCTTGCTCTCTGCCTAATGATTGGCGGGTGCCAGCGGACATCGAGTCCGCAGTAACCGCAGGGGGATCACAGCGGGAGGGGGGGGGCCGCCGGTGGCACGCATGTTCGCCCCCCCCCCACACACAGAAGTGTCGGCACAGCCAAGCTGACTTACCGCCATATATATCTAGGTTATATAGTCAGCGAGTGGATAAATTATGGGCCGCCCTAGAAGCGACGTGCGGAGTGCGCCATACAGAAATGCTTGCCTGCTCCGTCACACCTGAATGGAGCCAAATGGAGTGTAACCAATATATGAGCGCAATTTCATACATTGCTATTTGTGTAGAATACTTCAATATGATACTTTATTATGATACTTTATTATGATATTTTATTATGATACTTTATTATGATATTTTATTATGATACTTTATTATGATATTTTATTATGATACTTTATTATGATACTTTATTATGATACTTTATTATGATATTTTATTATGATACTTCAATATAATACTTTATTATGTTACTTTGTGTATATTTCTAGCTTTGTATACTTTTTGTTTCAATATTTATCATTTTGGATTTTTAATGACTCTGTTGGTGCTCTTGGAGTTTTTTTTTTTTTTTTTGATAATTGGACCTTCTACTCACATAAAGCAGCATTTACCTTTTAGTATCATTTCCTATTATCTCACCATAGGTTATAAAATAGCACAGAGCTTTTATATTGTAATTACAATACCAAAGATTGATCATTTCTATAACATAAAAGGGGAAACAACTTCCCTGTAGATCCATGCGGAAAATCCTAAGCCGCGGTCACGTGCGTCTCTTCGCCTCTCACATGCTCCTCCGATGGTATTTCACAGGGAATTTGCTCTACAAGTGTGGAGACTAACCTTAGGATTAAAATTCAGTAATTAGGAGGGGGGGCGGTTGTGCTTTCTGAATCTCTCTGTCATGCCCACCGGAGTGTGGTGATCCACAAAGTGCCCCATCGTAGTCTAGCGGGCCCCAGGAGAACATAGAGAGCGTTGGGCATGATGCAGAAAATCCACAGCGAGCGCAGGCTCATTATACAGATGCCTCTAATTAATATGACTTCAGAATGATTGCTGAGACGAAACGCGGATGGGGAGGGGGAGCAAGAGGAGCGTGGGAGCTTGTGAAGTCAAACCATGATGAGGGTTATGAGGGGTTCTCACCATCCCTGTGCTGAGTTCCCGGGTCTGTACACCCGCTGTGCCCATTATGAGGGGTTCCCGCCATTCCTTCCAGAATTGTATTGATTTTATATTGTGGACAACAAAATAGAAAGGAGTTACCCTTTCTCTCATTTTGGCAGCCAGGCACTCCCACTGTCAGCCTTGTATGGGATTTCAGCCAGTGTGCAGTGGATGATGGGAAGGTAAGACTAGCACCATGAGACCACCACACGCACACATTGATTATTTAGCCGCGTCAGATGGATTTGTCCCCCATACCAGCCTTAGTACATCCCAACGGCTCACATCTGTGTCAGATTTGGTTTGTATTATTCGCTCGCTGTCAATGTCGCCCTGCTAAGCTGGAATTCTCTCCCAGGGAGGCAGAGCGGTATGGGGGGGTGTTCTACAAACCGAATGAGGGTCTATCTAATAGAATATACAATTCATAGAAGGTTGATGGAAGGGGGGGGGGGTTCTACAAATCAAATGAGGGTTCTAAAAGAACAATTCAAAGACGGTTGGAAGGGGGCGGGGAGTATATTTTACTTCAAGGTATTTCATTTTTATCCCTTAACTGTATTATATAGAATTGCCTTTTTTTTTAATCCCTATGTTCACATTTTTCCATCCTTTGTTCCATCCTAGTACTGCTCATCTCCCGCAGCCTCTTTGCAGTCACTCTAGTCATGGCTGCATGGCATTTCTGAGGGTGGATTTCCTGTTGGTGATAGTGGACCATGTGCTGGCACGTCCCCTTACAGTCTCCATCAGAGGCCCATGTGACAGGGTGACAACGCAGTTGTGCAACTGTGAGATAGGGAGAGAGTGTTGTCACTCTATATCGGGGCAAATTTGCTTTGAATCTAGCATAAATCCTCTTCCCCCAAATCCCCCCTCGTAGCATAAATCCTCTTCCCCCATATCCCACCTCCTAGCATAAATACTCTTCCCCCAAATCCCCCCTCCTAGCATGAATCCTCTTCCCCCAAATCCCCCCTCCTAGCATGAATCCTCTTCCCCCAAATCCCCCCTCCTAGCATAAATCCTCTCCCCCAAATCCCCCCTCCTAGCATAAATCCTCTCCCCCAAATCTGCCCTCCTAGTGTAAATCCTCTTCCCCAAATCACCCCTCCTACCATAAATACTCTCCTCCAAATACCCCTCCTAGCATAATAACTCTCCCCAAATCCCCCCTCCTAACATAAATCGTCTCCCCCAAATTCTCCCTCGTAGCATAAATCCTCTTCCCCCAAATTCCCCCTCGTAGCATAAATCCTCTCCCCCAAATCCCCCCTCCTAGCATAAATCCTCTTCCCCCAAATCCCCCCTCCTAGCATGAATCCTCTTTCCCCAAATCCCCCCTCCTATTGTAAATCCTCTCCCCCAAATCCGCCTTCCTAGTGTAAATCCTCTCCCCCAAATCCGCCCTCCTAATGTAAATCCTCTCCCCCAAATCCACCCTCCTAGTGTAAATCCTCTCCCCCAAATCCCCCCTCCTAGCATGAATACTCTCCTCCAAATACCCCTCCTAGCATAATAACTCTCCCCAAATCCCCCCTCTTAACATAAATCCTCTCCCCCAAATTCTCCCTCCTAGCATAAATGCTCTACCCCTAATCCCCCCTCCTAGCATAAATCCTCTCCCCCCAAATCCCCCTCCTAGTGTAAATCCTCTCCCCCAATTCCTTCCTCCTAGATTAAATCCTCTCCCCCAAATCCCCCCTCCTAGCATAAATCCCCCCCTAAATCCCCCTCCTAGTGTAAAATCTCTCCCCCAATTCCTCCCTCCTAGCCTAAATCTTACCCCCAAAATCCCCCCTCCTAGCCTAAATCTTACCCCCAAAATCCCCCCTCCTAGAGTAAATCCTCTCCCCCAAATCCCCACTCCTACCATAAATCCTCTCCCCAAATCCCCCCTTCTAGCATAAATCCTCCCCCCCAAATCCCCCTCCTAGTCTAAATCCTCTCCCCAAGTCCTCACTCCTGGCATTAATCCTCTCCCCAAATCCCCCCTCCTAGTGTAAATCCTCCCCCCCCCAACTCCCCCTCCTAGCACAAATTCTCTCCTCCAAATCCCCCCTCCTAGTGTATATCGTCCCCCCAAATCAACCCCTCCTGGTACAAACTCTCCCCCAATTCCCCTCCGAGTGTAAATCCTGCCCAAATCTCCCCTCCTAGTACAATCCCCCTCCTAGTACAAATCCCCCTCCTAGTACAAATCCTCTCCCTCAAATTTCCCCTCACAGTACAAAACCCCTCCTCCCCTAAATCCTCCTCCTAGTACAAATCATCCCCGATCCTGCCGTCTAACACGCAACCCCTCCCTCCCATTCCTCCTTCTAGCAGAATCCCCCCCCCATTACCCTTCCCAGCACAAACACCCTCCCCCCGCCCTGCTTCCATTCCTACAGACAGGAACTACAGGAGTAGTGAGAAGACGTTGGCTCTCTCTTAATGAAACCTGCAGATATAAAAATATTGAAAAATTTCTGAGAAGACATTGACATGTTAGCTTGTAACAACATTGTAACAACATAGCAACTTTGTAGCAATTCCCAGTCTGAAAAGGCTGCAGCAGGGGCTGATCTGTGTCAGACTTTTGCAGAAAGAAGGATGGAACGCTGCACTCTGAAGAAACAGCCCAGGTAAGAAAATCTATAAGTGGCTTCAGCCCGACTCTTCACGGGACATCCCACTGACGCGTTTTGTCCACCACGGAAGGGAGATGGGCTAAAGCCGCTTTCATTTTTTATACCTGGGCTGTTTCTTCAGAGTGCAGAGTTCCATTTTTTCCTTCTCCACACGTGTATATAGAGCCAGGACAAACTCACCTGAGCGTTTCAGAGCGTCTCAGAGTGTCTCCGAGCATCTCCGAGTGTTTCCGAGGGTCTACGGCGCCACCTGCACCTCTGGCCACATGCGGTACTGCATAGACAAGCAGTGGCTGTGGAACGGATTATCTGAGTTTCCATGATTTCCTATGGGGAGACTCGCTTTGATATATGAGTGCTGTGGATTACAAGCGTTCTTCTGGAACGAATTATGCTCCTAATCAAAGGTATTACTGTATATTGTGAGACCACCCCCCCCATAATGGGACCAATTTCCAAACAGCCGGCAGAGACTGGCGCCATGTCTGCTCCTGTGTGCATCTTGTATCGCACATACGTCCCTCAGTAAGCACTGCCTTCTGGGATGTGTTAGGCAAGGAATCAGGACGTGTTGGGTTGTAGCACAAAAAAAGTCCCAAAAAATGATGAAATGTTCTGCTATTGGGTAACCTGGAAGGGATGAAGGGCTTAAATATTCTAACCAGCATGCAGCCTAGGTGGCCAGGAAAGGGAGGGCCCCCGTCCCGTAAAATACCAATCTATGTGTCTTTCAACATTGGGGGTGGTATCTTGCAAAGGGCAAAGCCTATCCTTGTCCCAATGTTGAGGGACAGTTCCTTTTCCTCTGATGCCCCAAGAAGGCCACGAAGGTAATATGGGGAGGTGTGTGGTGGCACCTGAAAACCCCTTTTCTCTACAGCAGCTTCTAACACATTGATACATCAATGATTCTCTATGGAGATGGTTAACATCTCCACAAATCGCCTGAAGCCAAATACAGTAGTACCTTGGATTACAAGCATAATCCGTTCTGCTTGTAATCCAAAGGACTTGTATATTATGTGCGTTTTCCCATAGGAATCAATGGAAATTTGTTCCAGTGTCACTGCTAGTGTATGCAGTACCGCATGTGGCCAGAGGTGGGGGGCACCGGAGACACTCCGAAACACTCGGAGAAGCTCGGAGACAATCGAAGACACTCGTGACGGTGTTTCCGAGTGGCTCAGAGTGGCTCCAAGTGTCTCCGAGTGTCTCTGAGCGTCACCGGCGCCCCCCAACCTCTTGATGCGTTTTTGAGTTTTTCTGCTCAAATGAAATAGGTAAATAAAAATAGATAATAATTGTTAGTAAACGAATAATATATAAAATACATAAATAAATAATAATAAAAATAAATAAATAAAATAACCCCAAACCTTAACCCTAATTGTAACCCTTAATATTAATCCCTAACCCCAATATTAAACCCCAAACCCTAATATTAATCCCTAATCCTAACCCCTAACCCTAATATTAACGCCTAATCATATCCCCAAATCCTAATCCTAACCTCTAACCCTAATATTAACCTTCAACCCTAATACTAACCCCTAACCCTAATATTAACCCCTAATCCTAACCCTAATATTAACCCTCGACCCTAATCCTAACCTGTAACCCTAACCCTAATATTAACCCCTAATTCTAACCTCTATCCCTAATATTAACCCCTAACCCTAACCCCTAAACCTAATAACCCCTAATCCTATTCTCAAATCCTAATATTAACCCCTAATCCTAACCCCTATCCCTAATATTAACCCTTGACCCTAATCCTAACACCTAAACCTATTATTAACCCCTAATCCTAACCCCTAACCATAATATTAGCCTCTAATAATAACGCCTGACCCTAATATTAACTCCAAACCCAAATCCTAACCCCAAACCCTAATATTAATCCCTAACCCTAATAATAACCCCTAATCCTAACCCCTAACCCCAATATTAATGCCTAATCATAACCTCTAAACCTAATACTAACCCCTAACCTTAATATTAGCCTCTAATAATAACTCCTAACCCTAATATTAACCCATAACCCTAATAATAACCCCTAATCCTAACCACTAACCTTAATATTAACCCCTAATCCTAATAATGATGCTTAATCATAACCCATAATCCTAACCCCTAACTATAATATTAGCCTCTAATAATAACTCCTAACCCCACACTCTAATATTAACCCCTAACCCTAATCTTAAACATTAACCCTTATATTAGCCTCTAATAATAACTCCTAACCCCAATATTAACTTCTAACCCGAATCCTAACCCCAAACCCTAATATTAACCCCTAATCCTAACCACTAAACCTAATATTAACCCCTAACCCTAATCCTCCTAACCCCAAACCCTAATATTAACCCCTAATCCTATCCCCAAAATCTAATATTAAACCCATACCCTAATCCTAACCCCAAACTCTAACTCTAACCCCAAAACCTAATATTAACCCCTAATCCTAACCACTAACCCTAATATTTGCCTCTAATAATAACTCCTAACCCCCACACTCTAATATTAACCCCTAACCCTAATCCTAACCCCAAACCCTAATATTAACCCCTAACCCTAATCCTCCTAACCCCAAACCCTAATATTAACCCCTAACCCTCAATCCTAACCCCAAACCCTAATATAAACCCCTAATCCTATCCCCAAACTCTAATATTAAACCCATACCCTAATCCTAACCCCAAACCCTAACCCCAAAACCTAATATTAACCCCTAACCCTAATATTAACCCATAATTCCAACCCCTAACCGTAATATTAGCCTCTAATAATAACTCCTAACCCCACACTCTAATATTAACCCCTAACCCTAATCCTAACCCCAAGCCCTAACCCTAATATTAACCCATAATCCTATCCGCAAACTCTAATATTAAACCCATACCCTAATCCTAACCCCAAACTCTAATATTACCCCTAATCCTAATCCTAACCCTTAACCCCAACCCCAAAACCTAATATTAACCCCTAACCCTAATATTACCCCTAATCTTAACCTAAATAATAATAAACATCAATAAATAAAAAAAAAAATAGTAATAAAAATAAATAAATAAAATAACCCTGAACCTTAACCCTAATATTAACCCATAATAATAACCCCTAACTCCAATATTAAATCCTAAGTCCCGGTTCACACTACCGCGACTTGGGATCCGACTTGTCAGACCTCAAGTCGCCCCAAGTCGCTTAACATCAGAAATTCCATTCAAGTGAATGAGAGCCGTCTTAATATACGCTACTGAAGTCGCTCCGACTTCAGAAAAGGTCCCTGTACTACTTCAAGGCGAATTCTAGGCGACTTGTACCCATTGATTTCAATGGAAGTCGCCTACAAGTCGGATCGTGGTCTATAGTGAAGCGACTTCACAGGAAGAGAAGATGTTTTTTTCAAGCAAACCCCTCCCTCCCCCAGAGCTGATTGTAGTGTGATTGGCCACTGGAAAGTCACCTGTCCTGGAGGCGACTTGAAGTCGCCTTGTAAGTCGCCCCAAGTCGCGCTGTGGTGTCGCCCTCAGGTCGTGTCCAGGTCGCCTCACAAAGTCACGGCCAGAGTCGTGTTGCCCCTGTGTGAACTGAGCCTAACCCTAATATTAACCCCTAATCCTAACCCTAATTTTAGCCTCTAGTAATAACACCTAACCCCAATATTAACCCCTAACCCCAAACCCTAATATTAACCCCTAATCCTATCCCCAAATCCTAATATTAACCTCTAATCCCAACCCCTATCCCTAATATTACCCCTCGACCTTAATTCTAGCCGCTAACCCTAATTATAACCCCTAATTCTAACCCCTATCCCTAATATTAACCCTTCACTCTAATCCTAACCCCCAACCCTAATATTAACCCTAATCCTAACCCCAAACCCTAATAAGAACCCCTACTCCTAACTCCAAACCTTAATATTAACCCCTAATCCTACTCCCAGACCCTGTTATTAATCCTAACCCCAAACCTTAATAAGAAGCCCTAATGCTAACCCTGAAACTTAATATTAACCCCTAACCCTAATCCTAGCCCCAAACCCTAATATTTATGCCTAATCCTAACCCCTAACCCTAATATTAGCCTCTAATAATAACTCATAACCCTAATATTAACCCCTAACCCAAATCCTAGCCACTAATATTAACCCCTAATCCTAACCCCTAAACCTAATATTAGCCTCTAATAATAGCTCCTAACCCTAATATTAACCCTTAACCCTAAGCCTAACCCCAAACTCTAATATTAATCCCTAACCCTAATAATAACCCCTAATCCTAGCCCCAAACCCTAATATTAACCATTAACCCTAATATTAACCCCAATCCTAACCCCTATCACTTATATTAACCCTAATCCTAATATTACCCCTAATCCTAACCACTAACCCTAATATTAACCCCTATTCCAAACTGCAAATCATAATATTAACCCCTAATCCTAATATTAGCCTCTAATAATAATGCCTAACCCCGCACCCTAATATTAACCCCTAACCATAATCCTAACCCCATTCCCTAATATTACCCCTATTCCTAATCTAAATGATAATAATCATAAATAAATAAAAAATAATACAAATAAATAAATAAAATAACCCCAAAACTTAACCCTAATATTAACCCCTAGAAATAAACCCCTAACCCTAACTCCTTACATAATATTAGAACCCTAACCTCTAACCCTAATATTAACCCCTAATCCTAACCCCAAACCCTAATATGAACCCCTAATCCTAACCCCAAACCCTAATATGAACCCCTAATCCTAACCCTAAACTAACAAAAAAAATACATAAATAATAATAAATAAAATAATAACCCTAACCATAACCTCTAACCCCTAACCTCTTACAAAAAAGTAAAAACAAAAAAATAAAAGTGGATGAAAAGCTGAAAAACATAGCAACAAATGATGAAAAAGATGATATTTTCTCTATTGACTAATAAACAACACCAGTTCAAAAATGTTAAAAAACGCCCATACAAACATTTGAAAAAACACCAGAAACAAAATCTCAAAAATGCGATGCTCAGGTGTGAATGCAGCCTTATGGGAAGGGGGCTGGCTGATAACAAAGCCCCCCCATCATTGGCCCTTCTAAGCCAACTGACCTAAGTTCAAAGACTCATGTAGTCTATTATGATTACCAGGAATATGGGTAGGCAAATTAATGCATTAGCCCGCTGGGACCATGAACCTTGATTTTATCAAACTTGCATGGTGGACCCAAACCTGAACCTCACCCCCCTTCATGGTGGACCCAGACCTGAACCTCATCCCCATTCATGGTGGACCCGACCCTGAACCTTATCCCTATTCATGGTGGACCCAAACCTGAACCTCATCCCCATTCATGGTGGACCCAAACCTGAACCTCATCCCCATTCATGGTGGACCCAAACCTGAACCTCATCCCCATTCATGGTGGACCGGTGGACCCAAACCTGAACCTCATCCCTTATTCATGGTGGACCCAAACCTGAACCTCATCCCCATTCTTGGTGGACCCAAACCTGAACCTCATTATGATTTGGATGGTGTTGGATAATTGACTTTGATACAGAAGAAGCCTCTGTGGCACATTTGTCCCATTGTGGGGTATTCTATTTAGGATTTACATTTTAAGGATGCTGTGACAAGCTAAGGGTGTTGTTTAATACGAGCCAAATGCTGGGCTGCATGTCCTCCACATGGTGGTGGAGCATGTACACTCATTCCTAATGTAGGATGGTCCACGAGACCTACCAGACCACCATGTACCCAAGATCCTCCTCAGGTTACCCACTGGAACTTGACAATACACGAACAAACCCTGAGCCAGCACCCACCAAGTAGTCTGTCCCATACCTGCTTCAGGCCTTACACCAATGGACCCCATTAGCAGCCTTACCCAGTGTCGTCCATTTTCAGAGGAGGTCCCCATCTTGAGGTTAGGGGAAGGAACCGTCCAACACAGCTGATTTACATACTTCACTCATCCCAATGGTGGCAGCACATTTCTTTTAAGTGGCACATGATAGGAGAGCAATAACAAGAAGAGTCTGGACTTGGAGTCCATACCTTTTAGAGGGGCTTTCTGGAGTCCTTCCACCCCTGCTAAGGAGAAGCTAGTAGTCCCTAAAGTCTTGCACCATTCCTCTCCCATAGAGATAGAACCTAACAGCCTACATCTTTGTTATAACTTGGTCCTTTAAACACTTCTTATAGCACTTCCTGCCAGTATACTTGTAACCCTGCCCTACTGGCATGGGCAGAACTGGTACTAAATCCATATCTATGGTCTCACCTTACTTACTAAGGGCTTCTAGTGGCAATTTAGAATAATACATTGCCCGCTTACTACAAGGGGTCCCTAAGCTTACTCTCAAGGCTAACTATGATAACACCTACTGGACAAACTGGGGAACAACACCAGGCACTACTGAACCTCTACCATACAGCGAATCCCTTACTTACTGGAGTTAGATTAAATGCCTCTATGAGATGTTGAAGAGTAGAGATTCTGCCACACATGGGGCTTATTCCTTAGTTACCTTGAGGCAGAGAACATCAATGTGAAATAACAGGATGCACTTTGTGGTCACCATCTATAGGAGTCTGGTGGAAGATGGAAGACGAGAGGCCCATTGAGGCACTACCCTGTGTTTACAAAGATGATTCCACTTAATTCCAATGGTTCTTAGAAGTCATTTCCCCACTAATATGGCATGTGACGGCCTTGACACTTCTCTATATGAAGCTCTATTATGACCCATTTATACCATTGATCCTCATCGATCTTGGGTTGTTGAAGAATATAAACTAAATGCAACTTCACAGGTGTGGGGGTTAGTCAGAGCATAATAAAGAGGACCTGTCACACAGTTCCAGAAGACTATACATTAAAAGCCTTGTCCTGATAATGGCCAAGTTAAATGAATAATTGTTCTTATTGTTACCATTAACATGGCCTTGAAATACTCCACAGCACTTTGATGAGGACGCTAAAACTGATTATATCCTTCTCTGAATCATATATCTCTGACATATACTGCAGTGCTGTGTGTAGAACCTGTAGCCAGTCACATCAGTCTCTGTATCAGAGGAGTTTACACTCTAAATCCCCCCCCCCCAACAGTCATACCCTATGTATATTATACATTCATATAGCTCTGACATATACCGCAGTGCTGTAGAGTAGAAGGAAGATAATTCTCTCCAGACATCGCACATCATCTACCTTTCAATGGAATTTGCGAATGTTCCTGACTTAGTGCCCTGTAGGTGTCTGATCACTGGGGGGGTCATCTCAGAGATGAGACAAGAAGCAGACGGAGTGGGGGGGGGGCTGAATTTAGAACATGTGTGTACATTGACCTGCACTCCCTACATCACAGGATGTATACGAGAACATCCAACAATCATTACAGTGTGACATCATACAGGAACACGGGGCATGGAGAACTAAGGGAGTCTGACATACAGCGCCTTGAAAAAGTATTCATACCCCTTGACGTTTTCCACATTTTGTCATGTTACAACCAAAAACGTAAATGTATTTTATTGGGATTTTATGTGATAGACCAACAAAAGGGGCACATAATTGTGAAGTGTAAGGAAAATGATAAATGGTTTTCATTCTTTTTTTTTTACATGTGAAAATTGTGGGGGGGGCATTTGTATGGCGCCCCCCGGAGTCAATACTTTGTAGAACCCCCTTTCTCTGCAATTACAGCTGCAAGTCTTTTTGGGGATGTCTCTACCAGCTTTGCACATCTAGAGAGGGACATTTTTGCCCATTCTTCTTTGTAAAATATCTCAAGTTCTGTCAGATTGGATGGAGAGCGTCTGTGAACAGCAATTTTCAAGTCTTTCCACAGATTCTCAGTTGGATTTAGGTCTGGACTGTGACTGGACCATTCTAACACATGAATATGCTTTGATCTAAACCATTCCATTGTAGCTCTGGCTGTATGTTTCGGGTCGTTGTCCTGCTGGAAGGTGAACCTCCGCCCCAGTCTCAAGTCTTTTTTCAGACTCTAATGCCCCGTACACACGAGCGGAAATTCCGCCAGCAAAAGTCTGATGAGAGCTTTTGGTTGGAAAATGCGACCGGTGTATGCTTCAACGGACTTTTGCTGGCAGAATTCCAGCCAGCAACAGATTGAGAGCATTTTTCAATTTTTCGGTCGGAAAAAGTTCTGATTGTAAATTCCGATCATCTGTACCAATTCCGACGCGCAAAATTCCTACGCATGCTCGGAAACAATTCGACGCATGCTCGGAAACATTGAACATCATTTTCTCGGCTCGTCGTAGTGTTGTACGTCACCGTGTTCTTGATGGTCGAAAGTTCAGCGAACTTTTGTGTGATCGTGTGTATACAAGACAAGCTTGAGCGGAATTCCGTCGGAAAAACCATCCAAGATTTTTCCAACAGAAATTCCGTTCGTGTGTACGCGGCATAACAGGTTTTCTTCTAAGATTGCCCTGTATTTATCTCCATCCATCTTCCCATCAACTCTGACCAACTTCCCTGTCCCTGCTGAAGAAAAGCATCCCCACCACATGATGCTGCCACCACCATGTTTCACGGTGGGGATGGTGTGTTCAGGGTGATGTGCAGTGTTAGTTTCCTCCACACATAGAGTTTTCTTTTAGACAAAAAAGTTCTAATTTTGGTCTCATCTGACCAGAGCACCTTCTTCCACATGTTTGCTGTGTCCTCCACATGGCTTCTCGCAAACTGCAAACAGGACTTCTTATGACTTTCTTTCACCAATGTCTTTCTTCTTGTCACTTTTCCATGAAGGGCAGATTTGTGGAGAACACGACTAATAGTTGTCCTGTGGACAGATTCTCCCACCTGAGCTGTGGATCTCTGCAGCTCCTCCAGAGTTACCATGGACCTCTTGGCTCTTCTCTGATGAATGCTCTCCTTGTCCGGCCGATCAGTTTAGGTAGACGGCCATGTCTTGGTAGGTTTGCAGTTGTGCCATTCTCTTTCCATTTTCCGATGATGGATTGAACAGAGCTCCGTGAGATGTTCAAAGCTTGGGATATTTTCTTATCATGACCGCCGGGCACTCGAATCGGCTGGAGGGGCGAACAGTGGGCGCGTGCGTGCCCCTAGTGGCCACAAATAGAAGCGACGTAATATAACGGCGATTTGCGCAGCCAAGCCTTGTTGCTGCAGTACAACTGCGGCGGCTGGTCGGCAAGTGGTTAAGTGACACACAAATGGACTCCATTTACTAAATAGGTGACTTCTGAAATCAATTGGTTCCACTAGATTTTAGTTAGGGGTATCAGAGTAAAGGGGGGCTGAATACAAATGCCCCCCCCCCCCCCCACACTTTTCACATATTTATTTGTAAAAAAATTGGAAAACAATTTATCATTTTCCTTCCACTTCACAATTATGTGCCACTTTGTGTTGGTCTATCACATAAAATCCCAATAAAATACATTTATGTTTTTGGTTGTAACATGACAAAATGTGGAACATTTCAAGGGGTATATATACTTTTTCAAGGCACTGTAGATAGATAGATAGATAGATAGATAGATAGATAGATAGATAGATAGATAGATAGATAGATAGATAGATAGATAGATAGATAGATAGATAGATAGATAGATATAAATATAGATAAATAGATAGATCTAGTCCAGTCTATCAAGTTGAGTTCATCCAGTTCACTCCATCCAGTCCAGTCCATCCTGTCCACTCCACTCCATCCAGTCCAGTCCACCCTGTCCACTCCATCCAGTCCACTCCACTCCAGCCAGTCCATCCTGTCCAGGCTCAACAGTCCATTCCATCCAGACCGATCTATCCAGTCCACTCCATCCAGGCCAGTCCATCCTGTCCAGTCTATCCTGTCCAGTCCATCCAGTCCACTCCATCCAGACCACTCCATCTAGTCCAGTCCATCCAGTCCACTCCATCCAGTCCATTCCATTTAGTCCAGTAAATCCAGTCCACTCCAGTCCAGTCCATTGTGTCCAGGCTATACAGTCCACTCCATCCAGTCCAGTCTATCCAAGCAGTCAATCCAGTCCATTCCACCCAGTTCAGTCCAGTCTATCGAGTCCACTCCATTCAGTCCAGTCCATCCTGTCCAGTCCAGTCCATCCAGTCCAGTGTACTCCAGTCCAATCCATCCGGTCCAGTGCATTCAGTCCACTCCATCCTATCCTGCTAGTCCATCCTGTCCAGTTCATCCAGTTCGCTCCAGTCCACTCTATCCTGTCCAATCTATCCAGTCCACTCCATCCAGTCCAATCTATCCTGTCCACTCCATCCAGTCAAGTCAATCCAGTTCACTCCACGCAGTTCAGTCCAGTCCATCCAGTCCACTCCAGTCCATCCAGTACAGTCCATCCAGTCCACTCCAGTCCATCCAGTACAGTCCATCCAGTCCAGAACAGAAATCTGGGATGTGGGACTGTCCCACATCTTACTTTTTGTGGCAAAAATCTATAGATAGAATGTCCTATGGATGTATTGCAATCTGCTACTATTACCCAACATAAGACTTTCCCAGCTGGCAGAATAGTCAGCACAGTCACTCTTCTCTTGAACAATACGGGATGTGTATTGGAGCTTTCATTATAAATATGGCATCCTGAGTACTGCTTGCTGCAATGTACAGTCCGTTTAATAGAGATAGATTGCAATCAATAGGACGAACGCAGCTTTCCAGGTAATAGCGCCATTTAGGTCCATGTGGTGCGGCAGAGTCTAATTGTTCTGTTACATAGAGGGAAGAAGCTTCTTCTGTGCTGGAATCAATGTAATAGAAGGAGGAAGACGTAACATACTCGTCACACTGTAATCTTGACTCATCATTTCACTTACTGTACCGGCTGCCGTGTACCAGTAGAATGGGGCCCTAGGTAATGTATCAGCTTTGGCCCCCCCAATATCCCTTGAATTGCTATACAGTTCTTATGTCAGTATACCCCACTGGACCAGAGCAATTTAGATAGTATTGGCTATGGCCAGTTTGTTCTGTGATAGCTTTGTCATTGCTTATCCACTTCAACACCGGGAACCTTCACCCCCCCCTTCCTGCACAGGCCAATTTTTCAGCTTTCAGCGCTGTCACACTTTGAATGACAATTACGCGGTCATGTTATACTATACACTTTTGACATTTTTATCATTTTTTTTTACACAAATAGAGCTTTCTTTTGGTGATATTTATTCAGCACTAGGGTTTTTATTTTTTGCAAAATAAACTAAAAAAGACCGAAAATTGTGAAAAAAAATGTATGCATTTTTCTATGTTTCTGTTGTAAAATTTAGCAAATAAATAATTTTTCTTCATAAATTTAGGCCAAAATGTATTCTGCTAAATGTTTTTGGTGAAAATAACCCAAATCAGTGTATATTATTCAGTCTGTAGGAAAGTCAGAGAGTCCAGAAACAATGGGATATATATATCAAAATCGATCAATCCTGATGTACTGGCGACTGATCTAATTTCCTGAAAACACCAGAACAGGACAAGTACCCACAAATTGACCCCTTTTTGGAAAGTAGACAGTCCAGGGTATTTAGTAAGAGGCATGGCACATTTTTTTGAAGTTGTAATATTTCGCCACAATTATTTGGAAAATTAAGAAATTTAAATATAAAATGTTTTATTTCACAATTTTTTGTTTTGTACATACAGTCATCAGTGCAGTACAGTGTTATCATATAACAGGTTAAAAAAAAATATTTGTAATAATTTATTTTTTTATTTATATTTTCAATTTATTTTCTTTTTTGTTATTTTTTTTTTTTATTTCTGTGATTTTTTATACACTGTGATCAGAGCAATATAGCGTTACCATATATATATTTTTTACACATTATGATTGCTTTTACCAGTGAATTTCACCGGTATAAGCAACCATTTTTACTGAAAAAAGTTGATTCATTTAGTGTGTATTGTTATGATTCTCTGTGATTGTCCACAGCCAATTACATGGTACAGATGGGCTGTGATTGGCCCTGTCTGTACCATGTGATCACTGTGACCAATCACAGCTAGAAACACAATTGTACACAATGAATCACATGAATCAAAACCATTCATTGCTTACAATTGTCATTTGATCTGCTGTGATTGGTCTCAGTGATCACATGGTACCGGTAGCAGGTCAGTGTACTGATCAGTCATCAGCTGACATCATGGGATGTCCACACGGAATGACAAAGGTCACGCCCAGCTGTCATTTGACAATAGGCTGGGTGGGCAGTTGTAAAAGCCCAACTCTGGGCAAATAAAAAATTATCCCTCGCAGTGGGAAACCGTATTTCAATGACCTGATCCTCCGCTCTCCCAGCAGGTGGCGCTCTCAGGTGGGCTGTCCCTCGGCGTCCTCACCTACATTACCCAGGCTTTGGACCCTGCTCTGGTTTTGCCGACATCAGGACTGTTTGGTGGTGGTGGACTAAGCAATATTGTTTTGCAAAAAGAAAACATTTCTATGCAATCTATCTAAAAGATGGAAAAGGTGTTTTTTTGGTTTGTTTTGACTAATGTTATGTAAAATAAAATAAAAAGTATATAAGCAAGTATATAAATTAAAAAAATATTGATTTTATTTTTTGGTGAATTGTATGAATTAAATTATATATATAAAAAAAATACCAAATGTGTTTTTCTTCCTAATTTGACTGGTCCTTTCATTTAAAAAAGTCCTTTTTTTACTCTATAATTTTTTACATTTAAATGACATCAAAATGATTTTTCTGGCAAAAAGCACAAACAAAATTATTAACAAATATACAATTTATATATATATATATATACATACATATATATATATACACACACACACACACATATATATATATATATATATATATATATATATATATATATATATATATATATATATATATATATATTGTAAAGATAAATAAATACATATTGAAATAAAAAAAGCTGAAAGTTAATAGCTGAGGGATTATATATATATATATATATATATATATATATAAATACATCCTTGGACCGTCCTTGGACCCTACCAATCTTAACAACCTACGCCCTATCTCCTTGCTCTCCTTTTCCTCTAAACTCCTTGAACACCTGGTTTACAACCAACTGAGTGACCACCTCATTAAGAACAACCTTCTTGATCCCCTTCAATCTGGATTTCGCCCTCAACACTCCACAGAAACTGCTCTTCTAAAACTCACAAACGACCTACTAACTGCAAAAACCAATGGACACTATTCTGTACTCTTACTTCTGGACCTTTCAGCTGCCTTTGACACGGTTGACCACCCCCTCCTCCTCAAAAAACTTTACTCCCTTGGTCTCCATGACTGTGCTCTTTAGTGGCTCTCATCCTATCTATCCCAACGCACCTTCAGTGTCACTTACAATTCTACTTCCTCCACTCCTCTTCCCTTCTCTGCCGGGGCCCCCCAAGGTTCTGTTCTTGGACCTCTTTTATTTTCAATCTACTCCTCTTCCCTGGGTCAGCTGATAGCCTCTCACGGCTTTCAATATCATTTCTACGCTGATGACACACAAATCTATCTCTCCACCCCTCAACTCACTCTATCAGTCTCCTCACGCATCACTAACTTACTAACCGACATATCTGTATGGATGTCACACCCCTTCCTCAAACTCAACGTGTCCAAAACCGAGCTTAGAATATTTCCTCCCCCACGTGCCTCTTCCCCTGACTTGTCTGTCAAGGGCAATGGCAAAACCATCCACCCGTCCCCACATGTCAGGGTGTCTAGGCGTTATCCTAGATTCTGAACTCTCCTTTCGGCCCCACATCCAATCACTTTCCAAAACTTGCCGCCTCAACCTCCGCAACATCTCTAAACTACGTCCCTTTCTAACCAATGAAACCACAAAGCTCCTGATTCACTCCCTGGTTATCTCTCACCTCGACTACTACAACTCCCTCCTCATTGGCTTACCTTTAAATAGGCTCCTCCCCCCTTCAGTCCATCATGAATGCAGCTGCCAGACTTATCCACCTTACAAACCGCTCAGCGTCTGCTACCCCTCTCTGCCAATCCCTCCATTGGTCTCCATTCAGTGTCTACTACCCCTCTCTGACAATCCCTCCATTGGTCTCCATTCAGTGTCTGCTACCCCCCTCTGCCAATCCCTCAATTGGTCTCCATTCAGTGTCTGCTACCCCTCTCTGCCAATCCCTCCATTGGTCTCCATTCAGTGTCTGCTACCCCTCTCTGCCAATCCCCCCATTGGCCTCCATTCAGTGTCTGCTACCCCCCTCTGCCAATCCCTCCATTGTTCTCCATTCAGTGTCTGCTACCCCTCTCTGCCAATCCCTCCATTGTTCTCCATTCAGTGTCTGATACCTCCCTCTGCCAATCCCTTCATTTGCCTCCATTCGGTGTCTGCTACCCCTCTCTGCCAATCCCTCCATTGGCCTCCATTCAGTGTCTGCTACCCCTCTCTGCCAATCCCTCCATTGGTCTCCATTCAGTGCCTGCTACCCCTCTCTGCCAATCCCTCCATTGGCCTCCATTCAGTGTCTGCTACCCCTCTCTGCCAATCCCTCCATTGGTCTCCATTCAGTGTCTGCTACCCCTCTCTGCCAATCCCTCCATTGGCCTCCATTCAGTGTCTGCTACCCCTCTCTGCCAATCCCTCCATTGGCCTCCATTCAGTGTCTGCTACCCCTCTCTGCCAATCCCTCCATTGGTCTCCATTCAGTGCCTGCTACCCCTCTCTGCCAATCCCTCCATTGGTCTCCATTCAGTGTCTGCTACCCCTCTCTGCCAATCCCTCCATTGGCTGCCACTCGCCCAACGAATTAAATTCAAAATACTAACAATAAGTTACAAAGCCATCCACAGCTCTGCCCCCAGCTACATCACTAGCCTAGTCTCCAAATACCAACCTAATCGCCCTCTCCGTTCATCCCAGGACCTCCTGCTCTATAGCTCCCTCATCACCTCCTCCCATATCTGCCTCAAGGTCACATCAGATCAGCTCCTTGTATATACATAGTATAAAAACTTTTACAGTGTATGCAGTGTGGTTCCCCCCCCCCCCCCAGCCATCTAATAGACCCCTATTGTCTCTATAAAGAGTACCTGTCACCTGCCCATTGCTATGACATGGGGGTTTGTTAAATTTAAAAAATAAAAATAAAAAAAAGTAAAAGAAAAATAATTATAATAACATGTATAAAAAAAACCCCTAAACCTAACCTCTGTTGCCCTGCAAACACCCGAAAAGGCAAACGCACGCCCAGGGTGCGCACATGTATGCAAACGGCAGTTGCATCACACATGTGAGGTATCCAAAAGTCCACCAACGCACAAGAGCTTCCCACAACACCCTGCAGCAGCTGGACTGACCACCATACGCCTCCGGCCTATCACAGCTCAACAAACGTCAAAAGATCGGCCTGAAGCACTGGACGATCGTTCGATTTGTTAACATGTGAGGTATCGCTGCAAACGTCGCAGTGAGAGCGATATTTTTCTCGCACCATCGCTCACAGTTACCTCTGAACCGATGAGCGGTAAAGGCTTTTGAAACGTCTCCTATGGAGTATTTTTTGGGGGTTCCGTCGTTTTTCAGAACATCAGGGGGCACACGCCTTTTTAAAACTTGGCATGTTTGTCTATTTACTCGATGCAACCTCTACGTTGAATTCTGCAGAGTGGGGAGTCTGTTACTGAACAACTGTATTCAACAAAGATTAAACAAACAAAAAAGAAACAGTTGCAGTTGATTTTTCCGTTCTTTCTTTTTTCTTTGCCCTATAGACTTTCAGAACCAATGGCCGGGTTTAACCCCTTCAGATCCGCGCTATAGCTGAATGACCGCTACAGCATGGATCTGCTTTGCCGGGAGTACGTCTATTGAAGTCCTCCCCTTTGCATGCTCGCCACTCCCCCCTGAAGGGCGCACGGGGCACGCGCTGTGATCACCTGAGTCAATGAGACTCGGGTGATCACAGATCGGAGTAAGGGATCGATTCTGACCCCTTACCATGTCTTCAGCTGTCAGCCAATGATCACGTGATGTAAACAGAAGATCGGTAATCATTTTTTTTTCTTCTCACGCTGACAGCGTCCCGAAGAGGAAGAGGCAAAGCCGCCTCATATGTGCCCACCAGTACCGCCTGCCAGTGCCACCTGCTAGTGCCACGCATCAGTGCCCACAGTGCCCACCAGTACATAATGTATATGTAAAGCGTTGCGTAAATTGATGGCGCTATATAAGTGCCTTAGTAATAATAATAAGTGCCAGCAATCAGTGCCACCTATCAGTGCCCACGAGTGGTGCCAATCAGTGCCTCATCAGTGCCACCTATCAATGCCCACAAGTGCCACCTATCAATGCCCACCAGTGGTGCCAATCAGTGCCTCATCAGTGCCACCTAGCAGTGCTGCCTATCAGTGTCACCTACCAGTGACGATCAGTGCATATCACTGCCACCCATCAGTGCCCATCACTGCCACCCATCAGTGCCAGCTATCAGTGCCACCTATCAGTGCCACCTATTAGTGCCCTTCAGGGCCATCTATCAATGCCCTTCAGTGCTGCCCATCAGTGCCACCCATCAGTGCCCACCAATGCCACCTATCAGTGCCCACCAGTGCCGCCTATTAGTGCCCATCAGTGTCGCCTTATCGGTGCCCATCGCTGCAGCCTATCAGTGCCCATCAGTGCAGCCTATCAGTGCCCATCAGTGCAGCCTATCAGTGACCATCAGTGTAGCCTATCAGTACCCATTAGTGTAGCCTATCAGTGCCCATCAGTGCAGCCTATCAGTGCCCATCAGTGTAGCCTCATCAGCGTACATCAATGAAGGAGAAAAATTACCTGTTGGCAAATTGTATTAACAAAATATAAAACGGTTTTGTATTTTTTTTTTTTTTAAATCTGTCTTTTTAAATTTTTTTAACCAAAAAAAAAAACAAAACCGCAGAGGTGATCAAATACCACCAAAAGAAAGCTCTATTTGTGGTAAAAAAATGATAAAAATTCAATTTGGGTACAGCGCTGTATGACCGCGCAATTGTCATTTTTTATAGTGACAGCGCTAAAAGCTGAAAATCTGGGTCTGGTCTGGGCAGGAGGGGGGTTTAGGTGCCCAGTAAGCAAGTGGTTAAAGATATGAACCTGGTAACTGTGTTTAATTTCCGTGGAGGACCATGCTCTGCGCTCCTAGGCCATCCTTTTTTTAAGCCTATTGGAGCCTCTGGCTCTAATCAGGCGCTTCAAAAAACACCCCTCCCCCCCTCCTGCATTGAAAGCCATGGTCCGGCGCCATGGATATGTATATCAGGGGGCCGGACGCATGGATAGGGGAGGCGGCGCCCCTTGCGCCCTCTATGGACGGGCTGCCACTGGATCCGAGACAACCTCATTGGTCCCCAGCTGTGAGGGTTTAGACTGTGCTACATCCACAAGGAGAAGAGTGTCCTCTGCTTTAACCACTTGACCTCCAGAAGGTTTTACCCCCCCCCCCCCCCCTTTCATGACCAGGCCATTTTTTTGCTAATCAGCACTGCACTACTTTCACTGGCAATTGCGTGAACATGAAACACTGTACCGAAAAGAAATTAATATCATTTTTTTTTTTTCACACACATAAAGCTTTCTTTTGATGGTATATAATCACCACTCTGTTTTTAATTTTTTGCTATGTAAATAAAAAAATACCGAAAATATTTTTTTTTAAAAATGTGTTTTTCTTCGTTTGTGTTATAAAAGTTTGCAAATAAGTAATTTCTCTTAAATAATTAAAAACATGTAAAAAAATTTTTAAAAATTTAGGCCAAAAATGATACCGCTACGTTTCTATGGTAAAAAAAAAGAATCAAAATCAGTGAATATTATTTAGTCTGTAGGAAAGTTAGAGAGTCCACACACTATGGGATATATATCTGAAAAGATCAATCCCGCTGTACTGAAATGCCAGGACAGTACAAACGCCCCCAAATGTCCCCCTTTTTGGAAAGTAGACAGTCCGAGGTATTTAGTAAGAGGCACGGCGAGTTCTTTGAAGTTGTCATTTTTTTTCCACTATTTTTTTTTTTTTCATGCTGTCATCATATAACGGGTATAGTGCTTATAAGGGATACTGGCTGGTGACAGTATATAAAAAAATAAATAAATATTTTAACCACTTGCCCACCGGACACTTTGACCCCTTTTCTGCCCAGGCCAATTTTCAGCTTTTGAGCGCTGTCGCACTTTGAAGGACAATTGCGCGGTCATGCTACACTGTACACATATGACATTTTTATATTTTTTTTCACACAAATAGAGGTTTCTTTTGGTGGTATTTAATCACCACTGGGTTTTTGTTTTTTGTTTTTTTATCTTTTGCTAAACAAATGAAAAGAGACTTTTACAAAAAACGTTCAAAAAAAGTTTTTCTTCGTTTGTGTTTTTTTTTTTTTAATTTTGCAATCAAATAATCTTTCTTCATAAATTTAGGCCAAAATGTATTCTGCTAAGTTTTTCTTAGTTAGAAATTATTAGTTATAAATTTTTGCACATAAGTAATTTTTCTCCTTCACTGATGTGGGCTGATGAGGCGGCACCGATGAGGAGGCACTGATGGGCACTGATAGGTGGCACTGATGAGGAGGCACTGATAGGTGGCACTGATGAGGAGGCACTGATGGACATTGATAGGCATCAGAGAAAGGCACTGATAGGCAGCACTGATGGGCACTGAAAGGCGGCACGGATGAGGAGGCACTGATAGGTGGCACTGATGGGCACTAATGAGGAGGCACTGATACGTGGCACTGATGGGCATTGATTAGGAGGCACTGATGGGCAGTGATAGGTGGCACTGATGAGGATGCACTGATGAGACTGCACTGATAGGCACTGATAGTTGGCAGGCACTGATGGACATTGATAGGCATCACAGAAAGACACTGATGGGCACTGAAAGGCGGCACTGGATGAGGAGGCACGGATAGGTGGCACTGATGAGGAGGCACGGATAGATGGCACTGATGAGGAGGCACTGACGGGCACTGATAGGTGGCACTGATGAGGAGGCACTGATAGGTGGCACTGATGGGCACTGATGAGGAGGCACTGATGGGCACTGATAGGTGGCACTGATGGGCACTGATGAGGAGGCACTGATACGTGGCACTGATGGGCATTGATGAGGAGGCACTGATGGACAGTGATAGGTGGCAGTGATGAGGACGCACTGATGAGACTGCACTGATGGGCACTGATAGGTGGCACTGATGGACATTGATAGGCATCACAGAAAGACACTGATGGACACTGAAAGGTGGCATGGATGAGCAGGCACGGATAGGTGGCACTGATGAGGAGGCACTGATGGGCACTGATAGGTGGCACTGATGAGGAGGCACTGATAGGTGGCACTGATGAGGAGACACTGATAGGTGGCACTGATGGACATTGATAAGCATCACAGAAAGGCACTGATAGGTGGCACTGATGGGCACTGATGAGGAGGCACTGATACGTGGCACTGATGGGCACTGATGAGGAGGCACTGATGGGCAGTGATAGGTGGCACTGATGAGGATTCACTGATGAGACTGCACTAATGGGCACTGATAGGTGGCACTGGTGGACATTGATAGGCATCACAGAAAGGCACTGATGGGCACTGAAAGGTGGCACGGATGAGAAGGCACGGATAGGTGGCACTGATGAGGAGGCACTGATGGGCACTGATGAGGAGGCATGGATAGGTGGCACTGATGAGGAGGCACTGATGGACATTAATAGGTGGCACTGATGGCCATTGATTGGCATCACAGAAAGGCACTGATGGGCACTGAAAGGTGGCACGGATGAGGAGGCACGGATAGGTGGCACTGATGAGGAGGCACTGATGGGCACTGATAGGTGGCACTGATGAGGAGGCGCTGATGGACATTGATAGGTGGCACTGATGGGCATTGATAGGCATCACAGAAAGGCACTGATAGGTGACACTGAAAGGCGGCACAGATGAGGAGGCACTGATAGGTAGTACTGATGGGCACTGGTTGGCATCACTGGTGGGCACTGATAGGCAGCACTGATGGCCACTGTTGGGGCTGCACTGATCATCAGGAAACTTCCTACTGTCAACAGAGTAGCACAGTACTACTCTGGGGGGGGGGGGTGCTGATGATCAGGGATCTTTTTTTCACTCTTATTGCTTATAACAGTGATAATAACTATTATAAGCAATCATTTTTAATGTCATTATTGGGTTCCGTTCATCACAGCTCGCTTACTACTTTGATGCTGTAATTGGCTACAGCTAATCACATGGTACAGGGTTGCCCGGGAACCAGGTGATAGCTGTGGGCTGATCACATCACCCCAACAGCAAGCGAGCTGTCATAAGTGGAAGCCATTCATGACAGTTTTGTTATATTGTATTCAAGTGATCGCTATGATTGGTCACATACTGGGTACCGAGCGGCCGCGATCCACCGGAGACATCGGTCGCGGGATCGCTGCATATGTGCACTGTGACCTACCAGTACGTCACAAAGCCTGCAGTTGGCGCCCGCATTGCAGTAAAAGTGCTGTAGGGGGCAACAAGTGGTTTTTGGAGCATTTATGGTTGGATCTGATGGGCTTTGTCTCTCTTCTGTCTTTATGGCTGAGAGATTGCTGCACCTTTACACAGCAACATCCATAACCATGGTTTAGTGTGCGTGTCGATCCACCTCTCCTATATAAATATGTACACGGGAAGGAGTGCACTACGTCATGACAACCACAACAAATACTTTTATTGGAGCAAAGTGCTGAACAGCGAATCAGAGAAGTCTTTTTATATGTCTGTGGGCCAAATAAACTCGGAATCAGCTTCCTGGAAAAAAAATCAAAAACACAAATGTCCCTCCGCTAATCGATCGTTTTCATGTCCAGATCTGAGTCTGTCCAGACAAAAGATAAAGTATATTTGAGTTACAGGTGGAGCCTGGTCACCCTTCTTGTATGTCCCGTATACTCCAACACTGAGATCAGAATGCTGTATTAAGGAGATTTGTGTGTTCCTGCTGTGAGTTCAACTCCTCCTGTTACATTCTTCATAATAAAAAAATCAATACGAAAACTCAGCACAGGGATGGTGGGAACCCCTCATAATGGGCACAGCGGGTGTACAGACCAGGGAACTCAGCACAGGGATGGTGGGAGCCCCTCATAATGGGCACAAGAGGTGTACAGACCCGGGAACTCAGCACAGGGATGGTGGGAACCCCTCATAATGGGCACAGCGGGTGTACAGACCAGGGAACTCAGCACAGGGATGGTGGGAACCTCTCATCATGGGCACAGCGGGTGTACAGACCCGGGAACTCAGCACAGGGATGGTGGGAACCTCTCATAATGGGCACAGCGGGTGTACAGACCAGGGAACTCAGCACAGGGATGGTGGGAACCCCTCATAATGGGCACAGCGGGTATACAGACCCGGGAACTCAGCACAGGGATGGTGGGAACCTCTCATAATGGGCACAGCGGGTGTACAGACCCGGGAACTCAGCACAGGGATGGTGGGAGCCCCTCATAATGGGCACAAGAGGTGTACAGACCCGGGAACTCAGCACAGGGATGGTGGGAACCCCTCATAATGGGCACAGCGGGTGTACAGACCCAGGAACTCAGCACAGGAATGGTGGAAACCCCTCATAATGGGCACAGCAGGTGTACAGACCTGGGAACTCAGCACAGGGATGGTGGGAACCCCTCATAATGGGCACAGCAGGTGTACAGACCCAGGGAACTCAGCACAGGGATGGTGGGAACCCCTCATAATGGGCACAGCAGGTGTACAGGGATCTCACCAATAATGCCCCAGAGGTAGAGCAGAGACTATTAGGGGGTCTCCTTTTCCAGCATTCACGAGACATCGAAATACCAGTTTTTGGTGGACTGGCCCTTTAATACTGAACATGAGGCGATCTTTTCTCACCAGATATCGGAATTCATTGACTCTCCGGTGTGATCCGTCACCAATGTGAACACTTAATTTTTGCATTTCTTTCAACATGTAAAACTGTCACCATAAATCTGTTTTCACTGCATTGAAAGCTTTTCAAAACCAATTACAGAGGCCTGATGTGTTCGGCACGTAGCGGCATTTATTGGTTTATGGCGACGTTTACCCTGTACTTTCCCTATATATTATATATATATTTGTATGTAAAAGTTTGCTTTCAGGTTAAAAAAGAAATATCCTGCCAGATTGTGTTTTGTCTATATTCACATTCTACTGTATATGTAATGTAAATGCCTGCTTGTATTCTCCATCAGAGGCCCATGTGACGGGGTGACAACACAGTTGTACAATTGAGTCTCAGAAGCAGAGCGTTGTCAGCTTAATACAGGCTGTGGGCAGGACTGCTGATACAGGGATACTGTGTGTGGGGTCACACGGTGTTGGGACAAGATCCTCCAGTGCCCAGGGCAAAGATGGCAAATTGTGCCCCCCCTTTGATTATGTGCGAGCTTACAAGGAGGAAGGGGGGAGAGGGAGCACAGCCCGCACCTCCTCCCGACTCTCTCCTCCTCTCTTTGCTGCTTCCAGCGCTGGGCTGACAGAAGTAGTGATGCCGCTGTCACTACTCCTGTCAGCCTTATAGCAGAAGGAACTTGCTGCGCCACCATCCCTACAATACGCGCTTCGCCCGGGGCAGCCGCCCCCTTTTTCCCATAACCTTGCCACCGACCTCGGGGCATCATGGTATCTATTGGCGGCCCTGGTAACTCGTCACTCTATAACAGGAAGTGCCTGGACAATGAATTTCATGGCGGGATCACTAGAGACTTTTTAAAATAAAAACTGCAGATTTACAAATAATGAAAATGACTTTTGAAGTTAGAATTCTGAAGACGAATCTGCCTATATTTTGCCTCTCGTGGTTCCTCCTCCCCCCCCCTCATCAATTATTATTATTTTTAATAAAACTTTCCAGTTTTGTTACATACATTATTTTACAGCCAGTGATGTCATCATCGAGCCCCTGTGCTTCTCTATGCAGTGCAGGCTGGTGGGAGGGGCCAGCAGGAGGCCTTATTAATTAATTAATTTGGACGTGCAACAGAGGCTTTCTAGAGACTTCTTTGGTGTATATAATAATATATGTATGTATATAATTTAAGTGTGTACTTATGGCCGGTTATGTGCAGTTCTTTTATTTTTATTTTTTTTATATTTTGTATATATAACATCACAGCCCTCTCAAGAGCCCTCAGTCCTGATGCAAGCAGTGGGAGGAGTCATGCAAATATCAAAATTCCTCGATGGGCGGGTGCCAGTCGTGGAGGGGTGGGCGTTTCTAGGCAGCTTTGTAACGCCCACGTGTGATGCCGAGCCTCCGTGATTGAAAGAACTGAGATCCAATGAATGAAAGAGGAGGGTCAGGGACAGCCATCCTGTGGAGGAAAGGACTCGATGATGGTGGGCGTCCTCCAGCCAGGAAATGAGGCGGGGTCTATGGGACTTGCTGCGGCTTCTAATGCACATGGTGAGAAGCTCACAGTGTGCGGTGAATCAGAGGAAGACATTTCAGTCCAGGAGAGGAGCCGCTACAACTGTGCAGACTGAAGAGGAAGGCCGTCAAATTCCTCTATGCGGGGGACCATAGTGCGAGCCATGCTGGGTCTTGTAGTCCACGCCCTGATGATCTGACAGTGAATAGTCAGAGGTGACTGGTATAGAGCAATCCCTGGCAGCCACCCCCCCCCTGCTAATTTCCAGCCCTCCATATTGCCGCTTCGATTCCTGTGGTCACCAGTCAAATATTGATCTTAGATTCTGGGTTGTACATTCACCTGAATTAGCACCGTCCTGAAATAACCAGCTGCCAACTTTCTTAACCACGCCGCTTCAGGGGCAGCCAAGTCTGCTCGTTCCACGGCCTTTCTTGGCGCCGCGCCCGCCCTCCCCGTTCTGCTAATGGCCACAGGAGCCTCGCACAGGAGACAGTGGGCAGCTGTCAGGGTACGGCCGCTCGTGAGCACATCGGGAGCCACCACGGAAAATATCCTGGATTAAAATTACGCTACTGTTAGGGATCCGTCCTAATAAATATTACAGGTCTGAACACCGAGGAGGAAAAGACAAAGAAGAGCTTTTAGGAGAACACGATTGTTATAAGCGATCGGAGAAGAGCCTGTCCTCTCAACTCTACAGATTCTTCTATATATAAAAAAGAGTTTACATTGTTTCGTGTATTGCATGCTTAGGGGTTGATTTCTAAAGAAAACGATTGTTAATAGGCTGTTCCCTGTGTGGGTTGAATACTTTTCATTGATTTAAAATGGAAAATAAAACATGTGACCACTAGATGGCGCTGTGTGTTATAAGGCATTCCTTTGATGCTTAGTTCTATCTGGTGGCCAAATGTAGTACTTTGCCCAATCACACAGAATGAATGTACTGTACACTCAATTTCTCTGGACAATGGCTATGCAGATTCTTTATAAATCAACTCCTTATTATATATATATAGATAGATAGATAGATAGATAGATAGATAGATATATGAATGAAAGTGCATGTTATTAAGCTATTCCCTCTTCTGGATGAATGCTTTTCATTAAATTAAAATGGAAAATACCACATTTGGCCACTAGATGGCACTATATGTTAAAAGGTGTTGCTGTGAAGCTTATGGCTATGCAGATTCTTTATAAGTCAACTCCTTATTTTTTCTCTCTCTCTATATATATATATATATAGAAGAAAAGTCCAAGAGGTTGCTGCACTTACGTGCAGCAACTCTTGGACTTTTCTTCTATTATATAAGGTCAGTGGGAAGACCTGATTGCTGGCACTAAACTTTAAGCAGAGTGCGGTTCTCCTCTACAAGTGAATATATATATATATATATATATATATATATATATATATATATATATATATATATATATATATATATATATATATATAAACTGCACATTGATTTGCCCAGTGAATGAACGGGCATGTACCTTTGTTCTGGCGAATAAGCACATGTTATCAGGCTATTCCCTGTTCTGGATGAATGTTTTTCATTCATTTAAAATGGAAAATTCCACATTTGACCACTAGATGGCACTATGTGTTGTAAGGAATTGCTGTTATGCTTAGTTCTATCTAGTGGCCAAATTAAGAATTTTTTCCCCACCACACAGAATGAATGTACTGTACATGGCTATGCAGATTCTTTAGAAATCAACTTAAATCAAATCTTTATTTTATATATATATATATATATATATATATATAAATTTCATAGTGATAATGCAAAAAAAAAAAAAATAATAATAATAATGATAATGATAATTTATTTATAAATAAAATAAATAAAAATGTTATTAGGCTATTTCCTGTTCTGGGTGAATGTTTTTCATTAATGTAAAATTAAACATACCAAATTTGGCCACTAGATGGTGCTAAGTATTATAAGAAAGTCCTAGTGGCCAAGTTTGTGTTTTTTACCCATTCACACAGAACAAATGTACGTGCAATTTCTCTGGGCCAATGGTCATGCAAAATCTTAATTAATCAACTCCTCAATGAAAGTGTGCACACATTTGTTCTGTGGGAATAATGGAAAAAAAAAACAAATGTTATAAATGTTATCAGGCTATTTCCTTTTCTAGACGAATGTTTTTCATTGATTTACTATGGAAAATAAAACATTTGGCCACTAGATGGCACTAAGTATTATAATAAGACATTCCTGTGGTGCTTGGTTCTAGCTAGTCGCCAAATGTAATATTTCCCCCAATCACACAGAATGAATGTTTCCGCCAGTTCATGTACATTTGTGCTGTGCGAATATACAAAAACCAAATGTTATTAGACTATTTCCTGTGCTGGACGAATGTTTTTCATTATTATAGTTTAGTCACTAGGGGGCGCTTATCTAAATCAATGAAAATCACTCGACTAGTGCACAAAATAGCCTGTTAATTTTATTGCCCCATTCGCACAGAAGAAATGTACATGGACTGTCACTGAGCCAACGGCTGTACAAATTCAATTCAACCACTTCCGTTCTTCGGCTACAGCTCCGGCTCCAGTGGTGGGATGATATCCTTCGGACTCACCTAATCACAGATCGGGGTAAAGGGCCAATCACAGCTGATCACAGAAGTAAACAGAAGCTGGTTATTGGCTTTTTTTCTCCTCACGCTGTCAGAATAAAACCAGTAACCGGCTTCTGTTACAGGGGCATCGGTCCCAACATCTGCCCAACAGTGCTGATAATCAATGCCCATCAGTGCCACTTATCAGTGCAGCCTCAACAGTGCCAACTCTCAGTGTCCACCAGTGCCACCAGTGCCACCTCTCAGTGCCCATCAGTGTAGTCTCATCAGTGCCACCTCTCAGTGCCCACAGTGCCACCTGTCAGTGCCCATCAGTGCCGTCTCATCATTGCCACCTCTCAGTGCCCACAGTGCCACCTGTCAGTGCCGATCAGTGCCGTCTCATCAGTGCCACCTCTCAGTGCCCACAGTGCCACCTGTCAGTGCCCATCAGTGCCACCTGTCAGTGCCCATCAGTGCCGTCTCATCAGTGCCACCTCTCAGTGCCCACAGTGCCACCTGTCAGTGCCCATCAGTGCCACCTGTCAGTGCCCATCAGTGCCACCTCTCAGTGCCCACTAGTGCCACCTATCGGGGCCCATCAGTGCCGCTTATCAGTGCCCATCAGTGCCGCCTATCAGTGCCCTTAGGAGCCGCCTCTTCAGCGCCCATTAGTGTCCATCAGTGCCGCCTATCAGTTGTTTTTTTTTTTCAAAATTTTTGGTCTTTTTCTTTTTTCTTTTGTTTAGCCAAAAAATAACCCCCCCACCAGTGGTGATTAAATACCACCAAAAGAAAGCTCCATGTGTGTTTAATAAAATGCTAAAAATCTCATTTGGGTAGAGTGTTGCACGACCGCGCAATTACCAGTTAAAGTAGCGCAGCGCTGAAAGCTGAAAATTGGCCTGGGCAGGAAGGGGGGGGGGGGGGGGAGTGCCCAGTACTGAAGTGGTCAAATCCACTCTTCAATGTATTTATATAAATTTTCCCATTGAAAGTTCATGTTCATTTGTTTTTTTTTCCTGTGTTATTCTATGTGTGACAAAGGATTTTTTTATTGATTGATTGAACAGAAAACATCACATTTTGCTGCTAGGCAGTGTTAAGTACCATAGGGAATTTCTATGACACCTGGCGCCTTCTAGTGGCTCAAATGCAGACTCTACATTCCATAAAATACCACTTTTGGCCACTACATGGCTCTACTTCACATATCCTATGGTAATTGGTACCATTTAGTGGCCAAATGTTTGTATTTTCCATTTGAAATCAATGAAAAACATTCGACCAGCACACAAAATAGCTTAATATTCTTTTTTTATGCACTTTAACTAGGCCCCCATCTCTCTCGCCCTCCCCCATCTCTCTCGCCCTCCCCCATCTCTCTCTCCCTCCCCCATCTCTCTCTCTCTCCCCCATCTCTCTCCCTCCCCATCTCTCTCCCTCCCCCATCTCTCTCTCCCTCCCCCATCTCTCTCTCCCTCCCCCATCTCTCTCTCTTCCCCCCTCTCTCTCCCTCCCCATCTCTCTCCCTCCCCCATCTCTCTCTCTCTCCCCCCTCTCTCTCCCTCCCCATCTCTCTCCCTCCCCCATCTCTCCCCCTCCCCCATCTCTCTCTCCCTCCCCATCTCTCTCCCTCCCCATCTCTCTCTCCCTCCCCATTTCTCTCCCTCCCCCATCTCTCTCTCCCTCCCCATCTCTCTCCCTCCCCTAGCTCTCTCTCTCTCTCCCCCCATCTCTCTCTCTCTCTCCTCTTTCCCTCCCCACCTCTCTCTCCCTCCCCCATATCTCTCTCCCTCCCCATTTCTCTCTCCCTCCCATCTCTCTCTCCCTCCCCCATCTCACTCCCTCCTCCATCTCTCTCCCTCCCCCATCTCTCTCCCTCCCCCATATCTCTCTCCCTCCCCATCTCTCTCCCTTCCCATCTCTCTCCCTCCCCCATCTCTCGCCCTCCCCATCTCTCTCCCTCCCCATCTCTCTCCCTCCCCATCTCTCTCCCTCCCCATCTCTCTCCCTCCCCCATCTCTCTCCCTTCCCATCTCTCTCCCTCCCCATCTCTCTCCCTCCCCATCTCTCTCCCTTCCCATCTCTCTCCCTCCCCATCTCTCTCCCTCCCCATCTCTCTCCCTTCCCATCTCTCTCCCTCCCCCATGTCTCTCCCTCCCCCATCTCTCTCCCTCCCCCATCTCTCTCTCCCTCAGCAATCTCTCTCCTCCCCATCTCTCTCTCCCTCCTCTTTCCCTCCCCCATATCTCTCTCCCTCCCCATCTCTCTCCTCCCCCATCTCTCTCCCTCCCCCATCTCTCTCTCCCTCCCCCATCTCTCTCCCTCCTCCATCTCTCTCCATCCCCATCTCTCTCCCTCCCCATCTCTCTCCCTCCCCCATATCTCTCTCCCTCCCCATCTCTCTCCATCCCCATCTCTCTCCCTCCCCCATCTCTCGCCCTCCCCCATCTCTCTCTCCCTCCCCATCTCTCTCCCTCCTCCATCTCTCTCCCTCCCCCATCTCTCTCCCTCCCCATATCTCTCTCCCTCCCCATCTCTCTCCCTCCCCATCTCTCTCCCTCCCCCATCTCTCGCCCTCCCCATCTCTCTCTCCCTCCCCCATGTCTCTCCCTCCCCCATCTCTCTCCCTCCCCATCTCTCCCCCTCCCCCATCTCTCTCCCTCCCCCATCTCTCTCCCTCCCCATCTCACTCTCCATCCCCATCTCTCTCCCTCCCCATCTCTCTCTCCCTCCCCATTTCTCTCCCTCCCCCATCTCTCTCTCCCTCCCCATCTCTCTCCCTCCCCAGCTCTATCTCACTCTCTCCCCATCTCTCTCTCCCCCTCCTCTTCCCCTCCCCACCTCTCTCTCCCTCCTCCGTATCTCTCTACCTCCCCCATCTCTCTCTCCCTCCCCATCTCTCTCTCCTTCTCTCACTCCCCCATCTCTCTCTCCCTCCCCATCTCTCTCTCCTTCTCTCACTCCCCCATATCTCTCTCCCTCCCCATCTCTCTCCCTCCCAATCTCTCTCCCTCCCCATCTCTCTCCCTCCCCCATCTCTCTCCCTCCCCATCTCTCTCTCTCTCCCTCCCCCATATCTCTCTCCCTCCCCCATCTCTCTCTCCCTCAGCA